>NC_138986.1:9184879-9480881 GCF_964341445.2 Mesoplodon mirus
CAAGGGGAGATCATTCTTATAATCCAGAAATTCTCATTCTTTTCAGAATTGTGACCTATGTCATACAGTATTTTTAGGAAAGAGAAAAGAAAACTAAAGTACATGAGATATAAATTAGAATACTTTTACAACACTTGAGAAACTAAATATACCCTGGTAAGCAGAGCCCTCCACAATGGGTTAACAACAGAGTTTAAGGCAAAAGATCTGTGAGTAGGCCTGTACAGCATGGTGTGAAGGAGACAGGAAGGCATGTTTCAGACATCACTTGGAAGTCGAATACAGTGGGAGGCCTTGCTGATAACTGGATCTGGGAAAAAGGAAAGGGCAGGGAGGTTGCTGCGCGTACAGCATACAGTGTGACTCACTGGCCAGCCATGGGGCCATCTCCTGATATGGAGGAAACAGATGGAGGCTAAAGGGGCAGTGGGAAAAGGAGTTCTCTCTTAGAGGGCCTACAGTTTGAGAAGCCTAGTGACTGATGTCCAATTCTGTATCTCATATAACAAACCGAAGAACAGAATCTGGAACTAGAAGGTGATGGCAGGTGGAAGATATAAATTCGGAAATCATCAGCATATAGGTAGATTTAGCACCGACTTGGAGAGGTTATCTAGAAACAGAGGCATGCCTGGGGCCCTCCAACATTTATTAACAATGAGGTGAAAATAGGCAGAGCCAGCAACAAGGGTGGAAAGTAGAGGCCAGGTAGATAAGAGGAAAATCAGGAGAGCCTGGTGTCCTGGAAAGCAAGAGAAAATAACGTTTCAACTCCACTGAATGCTTCCAAGACAGCAAGTGCCATAAAGTGGCCTACGGGTTTAGCAACGTGTGGTCATTGGGAATGTGACCATCTCAGTGGAGTGGTGGGAAAAGAAGCCCCACTGAAGTGGGCTAACAAGTTAAAGGAAATTAAAATAAACGAATGACATTTTAAATAGTAGGAGGTGAGGAAATTACGACACGAGAACAGATAATCTTCACTAAGTTCACCAATCTACACAAGCAGGTAACTGTAATAAGGCATTACCAGGGTAAGCACAGAGGTTTGTTCGGTGTACAGTGTACAGCCTGGGGTGAGGAGTGCGGGGGGGCGAGCAGAGGGTCAGAAAAAGCTTCTCAGAGAAGAAGTAACCAGATCCCAGAATCCAGGAGACACCCTTCCTACAGCGGATGTGTCCCTGTAATGAAACAAATCCCACCAAACACGCATGAATGCCTGTCCGCACTTAAGTGAAGAAAATCTCATTAAATGAAGAATCACTGACTAACTTGCATGTCATCAATAATAACCGTAATGAATTGTTTTCTAGAAGAAAAACATTCCCAAGTTTTTCAGCTGTGAAACAGCAGATCACGAGACCTGACATGCGCAGTTTGGTCATCCCATGGCCAGAAGACAGTAAAATTCTGTGACAGTTCTTGACTAGAGTTTTTAGGGTATGTCAGGGTGGGGGCAGGGGGACTTGGCTCCTCGAGTGGAAGGGCAGTGAAGATTAGGTAACTAAGCAATGGACAGAGATGACTTAAACATCAGCCTTCCTGAAAATGAAAAAACATAAAACTCTTCAGAGGCTGCTTTTCACGATTCCCTTAAAGGAAGATACAGGCTCATAATCATGTACTCAAAATCCTTGCAGCTAGGTAAGTTTTGAAATTCAGAGTTTTTGAAATTTTAGGTCTGAAAACAGGAGACACCATCAATATATAACACCCCCAGGAGTGTCTGGGCAGCACCCATAATAAAACATAAATATTTCTGCAGCTGACATGGCAGGATGATGACAAAAAATAGCCTCACATCAGTTCATGTCTTGCCATTAAATGAGTCATGTGAAAACTTTCCATTTTCAGAGCCCTTAGATTTCACAACTGTGGATAAGGGACTGAGAACTTACACCTAACACAAGTTTTAAGAAAATAAAGTTACACTGAAGGAGAATGGCAGAGCTCTGGGATCCAATTCCAGCTCTCCTCCATACGAGCTGTATGAACCTAGGCAAACCAGTTAGCATCCATAAACCTTAGCTTTCTGACCTGTAAAATAGGAAAGTGATATCTATCCCTAAGTCTACTGTGAAAACCACATGAAGTAGTTAGGTTGCAAGGCACCTGGTACTATGTGTCTGGCCCTTAGCAGTAGAATGACTAAACATCCCAGTTTGCCTGTGACTTTTCCAGTTTTAGCACTGACAGTCACACATGCTGGGAAACCAGGATGGCTGGTCACCCTACTTGGCAGGCACTCAATAAATAGGAACTATTCTAATGTTAAGAATAGAAATTAGCACAGGAAATGATTACAGTATCGTGTAATAAACCATAATGGAAAAAAATATGAAAAAGTATGTATGTATATATAACTGAATCACTTTGCTGTACATCAGGAACTAACACAATATTGTAAATCAACTATACTTCAATTAAAAAAAAAGAACAATAGATGGAGAGATGTACCATGTTCTTGGATTGGAAGAATCAACATTGTGAAAATGACTCTACTACCCAAAGCAATCTACAGATTCAATGCAATCCCTATCAAACTACCACTGGCATTTTTCACAGAACTAGAACAAAAAATTTCAAAATTTGTATGGAAACACAAAAGACCCCGAATAGCCAAAGCAATCTTGAGAACGAAAAATGGAGCTGGAGGAATCAGGCTCCCTGACTTCAGACTATACTACAAAGCTACAGTAATCAAGACAGTATGGTACTGGCACAAAAACAGAAAGATAGATCAATGGAACAGGAAAGAAAGCCCAGAGTTAAACCCACGGACATATGGTCACCTTATCTTTGATAAAGGAGGCAGGAATGTACAGTGGAGAAAGGACAGTCTCTTCAATAAGTGGTGCTGGGAAAACTGGATAGGGACATGTAAAAGTATGAGATTAGATCACTCCCTAACACCATACACAAAAATAAGCTCAAAATGGATTAAAGACCTAAATGTAAGGCCAGACACTATCAAACTCTTAGAGGAAAACATAGGCAGGACACTCTATGACATCAATCACAGCAAGATCCTTTTGGACCCACCTCCTAGAGAAATGGAAATAAAGACAAAAATAAACACATGGGACCTAATGAAACTTCAAAGCTTTTGCACAGCAAAGGAAACCATAAACAAGACCAAAAGACAACCCTCAGAATGGGAGAAAATATTTGCAAATGAAGCAACTGACAAAGGATTAATCTCCAAAATTTATAAGCAGCTCATGCAGCTCAATAACAAAAAAACAAACAACCCAATCCAAAAATGGGCAGAAGACCTAAATAGACATTTCTCCAAAGAAGATATACAGACTGCCAACAAACACATGAAAGGATGCTCAACATCTTTACTCATTAGAGAAATGCAAATCAAAACTACAATGAGATATCATCTCACACCAGTCAGAATGGCCATCATCAAAAAATCTAGAAACAATAAATGCTGGAGAGGGTGTGGAAAAAAGGGAACACTCTTGCACTGCTGGTGGGAATGTGAATTGGTACAGCCGCTATGGAGAACGGTATGGAGGTTCCTTAAAAAACTACAAATAGAACTACCATATGACCCAGCAATCCCACTACTAGGCATATACCCTGAGAAAACCATAATTCAAAAAGAGACATGTACCAAAATGTTCATAGCAGCCCTATTTACAATAGCCCGGAGATGGAAACAACCTAAGTGTCCATCATCGGATGAATGGATAAAGAAGATGTGGCACATATATACAATGGAATATTACTCAGCCATAAAAAGAAATGAAATTGAGCTATTTGTAATGAGGTGGATAGACCTAGAGTCTGTCATACAGAGTGAAGTAAGTCAGAAAGAGAAAGACAAATACTGTATGCTAACACATATATATGGAATTTAAGAAAAAAAAATGTCAGGAAGAACATAGGGTTAAGACAGGAATAAAGACACAGACCTACTAGAGAATGGACTTGAGGATATGGGGAGGGGGAAGGGTAAGCTGTGACAAAGTGAAAGAGCGGCATGGACATATATACACTACCAAACGTAAGGTAGATAGCTAGTGGGAAGCAGCCGCATAGCTCAGGGAGATCAGCTCG
The DNA here is from genome assembly GCF_964341445.2 of Mesoplodon mirus. Classification (NCBI taxonomy): domain Eukaryota; kingdom Metazoa; phylum Chordata; class Mammalia; order Artiodactyla; family Ziphiidae; genus Mesoplodon; species Mesoplodon mirus. Next base: position 9,188,951 of record NC_138986.1, read on the forward strand.
GTGCTTTGTGACCGCCTGGAGGGGTGGGATAGGGAGGATGGGAGGGAGACGCAAAAGGGAGGGGATATGGAAACATATGTATATGTATAACTGATTAAATTTGTTATAAAGCAAAATAATAATAATAATAATAAAAAATAAATAAAAATGAATCACAGAGCTAAATGCAACAGTCAAAACTATTAAACTTCTATAAGAAAATATAGCAGAAAATTTGCTAATAAACTTTTAATTTTTAACACTGAAAAAAAAAAAAAGAACAGAAATTAAAAGTAAAAATACAAAATGGAAAAATCACATGAAATAGTTTCAGTAGTGAAATATCCATGTCACTAAGAATTATAATCACCTCTTTTGTGGTAGGCACAATTCTAAAACAGCAGCCCCTGGTGTGCACACCCTACACGATTCCCTCACCTGGAGTGTGGGCAGGTCTGACCTAATCAGATGTGCCCTTTTTCAGAGATGGAAAGTCAGACTCCAAGCTACAGTAGATGCTCTCCTGCTGGCCTTTAAGATGCAAATGGCCATGTTGTGGAGAGGGCCATGTGGCAGGAGTGGTGGGCGGCCTCTAGGAGCGGAGGGCTTCAGTCCTACAACCACAAGGAACTGATTTCTGCCAACAACCTGAACGCATCTGAGGGGTACCCCAGCTTCAGAGGAGCTCACAGTCCCTGATGCCACCATGAAACCCCATGCAGAGGACCCAGGCCAGGCTTCAAACCTACAGAACTGTGAGATAAGAAGTGGGTGTTGGGACTTCCCTAGTGGCACAGTGGTTGAGAGTCCGCCTGCCGATGCAGGGGACACGGGTTCGTGCCCCGGTCCAGGAAGATCCCACATGCCGCGTAACGGCTGGGCCCGTGAGCTGTGGCCGCTGAACCTGCACGCATCCAGAGCCTGTGCTCTGCAACGGAGAGGCCTGCATACCGCAAAAAAAAAAAAAAAAAAAAAGAAGTGGGTGTTGTGAGCCACCAAGTCCATGGTGATTTGTTACACAGCATTAGAAAAATATCTCTTATCCCAGGGATGCAAGGATTCTTCAATATTCGCAAATCAATCAATGTGATACACCACGCTAACAAACTGAGGAATAAAAACCATATGATCATCTCAATAGATGCAGAAAAAGCTTCTGACAAAATTCAACACTCATTTACAGTAAAAACTCTCCAGAAAATGGGCACAGAGGGAACCTACCTCAACATAATAAAGGCGATATATGACAAACCCACAACAAGCATCATACTCAATGGTGAAAAACTAAAAGCATTTCCACTAAGAGTAGGAACAAGACAAGGATGTCCACTCTTGCCACTATTATTCAACACAGTTTTGGAAGTCCTAGCCATGGCAATCAGAGAAGAAAAAGAAATAAAAGGAATACAAACTGGAAAGGAAGAAGTAAAACTGTCACTATTTGCCGATGACATGATACTACACATAGAAAATCCTACAGATGCCACCAGAAAACTACTAGAACTAATCAGTGAATTTGGTAAGGTTGCAGGGTACAAAATTAATGCACAGAAATCTCTGGCATTCCTATATACCAACAACAAAAAATCAGAAAGAGAAATTAAGGAAACACTCCCATTTACCATCTCAACAAAAAGAATAAAATATCTAGGAACAAACCTGCCTAAGGGGGTGAAAGACTTGTACTCAGAAAACTATAAAACACTGATGAAAGAAATCAAAGATGACATAAACAGATGGAGAAATGTACCATGTTCTTGGATTGGAAGAATCAATACTGTGAAAATGACTATACTACCCAAAGCAATCTACAGATGGAATGCAGTCCCTATTAAACTACCAATGGCATTCTTCACAGAATTAGAACAAAAAATTTTACAATTCGGATGGAAACACAAAAGACCCCGAACAGTCAAAGCAATCTTGAGAAAGAAAAACGGAGTTGGAGGAATCAGCCTCCCCAACTTCAAACTGTACCACAAAGCTACAGTAATCAAGACAGTATGGTACTGGCACAAAAAGAGAAATATAGATCAATGGCACAGGATAGAATGCCCAGAGATAAACCCATGCACATATGGGCACCTAGTTTACGACAAGGGACAATGCAGAAAGGACAGCCTCTTCAATAAGTGGTGCTGGGAAAACTGGACAGCTACATGTGAAAGAATGAAATTAGAACACTCCCTAACACCATACACAAAAATAAACTCCAAATGGATTAAAGACTTAAATGTAAGACCAGACACTATAAAACTCTTAGAGGAAAACATAGGAAAAACACTCTTTGACATAAAGCACAGCAAGATCTTTTCTGACCCATCTCCTACAGTAATGGAAATAAAAACAAAAATAAACAAATGGGACTTAATTAAACTTAAAGGCTTTTGCACAGCAAAGGAAACCACAAACAAGACAAAAAGACAACCCTCAGAATGGGAGAAAAGATTTGCAAATGAAACAACAGACAAAGGATTAATCTCTAAAATATACAAACGGCTCATGCAGCTCAATGTCAAAAAAACAAACAATCCAGTTAAAAAAATGGGCAGAAGACCTAAACAGACATTTCTCCAAGGAAGACATACCGATGGCCAAGAGGCACATGAAAAGATGCTCAACATCACTAATTATTAGAGAAATGCAAATCAAAACTACAATGAGGTATCACCTCACACTGGTCAGAATGGCCATCATCAAAAAATCTAGAAACAATAAATGCTGGAGAGGGTGTGGAGAAAAGGGAACACTCTTGCACTGCTGGTGGAAATGTGAATTGATACAGCCACTATGGAGAACAGTATGGAAGTTCCTTAAAAAACTAAAAACAGAACTACCATACAACCCAGCAATCCCACTAGTGGGCATATACCCTGAGAAAACCATAATTCAAAAAGAGTCATGTACCAAAATGTTCACTGCAGCAGTATTTCCAATAGTCAGGACATGGAAGCAACCTAAGTGTCCATCATCGGATGAATGGATAAAGAAGATGTGGCGCATATATACAATGGAATATTACTCAGCCATAAACAGAAGTGAAATTGAGTTATTTGTAGTGAGGTGGATGGACCTAGAATCCGTCATAGAAAGTGAAGTCAGTCAGAGAGAGAAAAACAAATACCGTATTCTAACGTATATATATGGAATCTTAAAAAAAAATGGTACTGATGAACCTAGTTGCAGGGCAGGAATAAAGAGGCAGACATAGAAAATGGACTTGAGGACATGGGGTGGGAGGGGAAGCTGGGGTGAAGTGAGAGTAGCATCGACATATATACGCTACCGAATGGAAAATAGTTAGCTGGTGGGAAACAGCAGCATAGCACAGGGAGATCAGCTCGGTGCTTTGCGATGACCTAGGGGGGTGGGATAGGGAGGATGGGAGGGAAGCTCAAGAGGGAGGGGATATGGGGACACGTGTATGTATCTGGCTGATTTGCTTTGTTGTGCAACAGAAACTGACACAGTATCGTGAAGCAAGTATACTCCAACAAAGATCTATTTAAAAGAAAAAGAAAAATATGTCTTTTAAGAGAGCATCCAGTTCAAAATTACAGGGGTGTGTGTGTGTGTGTGTGTGTGTGTGTGTGTGTGTGTGTAGTAAGGACAGAAGGATCTGTAAACAGAAATTCCTTGCATAAAACTACCTTTTTTAATATGAAAAGTTCAAATCCAAAAGAAGTTTTTACACAACTGAAACTTTTCATACATTGACGGTAGGGGCATCAAACGTCACAATCACTTTGGAAAACTGTTCCTGGCGATTCCTGTTAAACCTGTTAAATTCCTGTTAAATGCACGCCCGCTCTGCAACCTGGAAACCTGTCATGAGCGCGCAGACCCACAAGAAGGCACGCACACGAAAGTTCAGAGCAGGTTTCACCACAACAGCGAGAAACTGGACGCATTCCAAATGCCCACCATTTGAAGAATGGAGGAATGGAAAAACTGTGGTGTCCTCCTTCAGTGGAAAACTAACACCAGTTAAAAGAACAAACTAACAGCACACATGACAGGGATGAATCTCACAGACACCATGTTGAGTGAAAGAAGCCAGACACAAAGAGAATAAAATGAATGATTCCACTGACATGAAGTTCAAGCACAGGCACAACTGACGTGTGATGACAGAGCCAGAGTCTGGGTCACCTCTCAGTGGGCTGTGGGGCCTGGGAAGGGGCAGCAGGTACCTGTGAGAGGTCCTGGAAATGTTCTACACCCTGATCTGGGGGAAGGTTACACGGGTGACTGCGTACGTAAATAATCACTGAGACGGACGTATGCGTACGGTTAATGCACTTTACTGTACGCTACCCTTCAAAAATATTCTTCCCCTTTACAACGACTAACCAAAAACCATCCAGTGACAATTTAAGGTGGATTCCTCATAAGAAACTAGTCAACAGTGAAGCATGAATATGGTTAACACGCTACGCAAGTACAACTCTTCTTGTAAACACACTGCTCACTAAATGCTGGTTGAAGGAATTTCAAAGATAATGACCGTGGTTATGTTTCAGAAGCCCAGAGGAATCTATATGCATGTATACATAGCATAATGTCCTCAACAGAATATACCCCATAGATGTTGAAAACCATGACTCTTGTCCAATTACTCCTTTCACCTCTGTCCAATTAATTCCTTTGTTTACCTCCCAGTACAAGAATACAAGCTAGGTGTTACACCATCATAAAGCATGCAGATGTGAACTGTGCACAGCCAAGACAGAACCACTTCCATGGCCTGCACTGCCCATCTGACACTGGGGCAGTGACTCTTTGCCATGGATACAGGCGACCATAAAGGCTCAGAGCGTGACAGGCAGGTTAGGATCGTCTCATCCAACCTCACACCTGGTCAGAAAGCCGCCTTGGTGCCCCTGCCAGGGGGCAGCCCACCCACCACAGGGAGAGGAGGACAAGGGACGCTGGAGAGGTGACACAGCCCGCCGGGAACTGTGTCTCCGACTGGGGGACACACACAAGACAGGGTTCACGTTTGAAAAGTCTCCCTCAGCAGCAAGTCTGAGAAACTGGAATCCATGCAGGATGGGCTCAGATCCATGGCTAGTGACCAGACCAAAAGTGAAACAGAAGCCCGCTCACCTCGCTATTGTGGCCCCGAAGGTTGAAGTTGATTCTCTGCGGAGTGTTCCTGTCCCGGCGGCAGTGGCTGGAGGTGAAGGTCACGCCAACAACGCCACGCCCGTTGCCCGTGGCCAGCCAGCCCTCCTCGTAGTAGCGCCTCCTGCACACGGGCTTCTCCTTCTCACTCTTGGGGACACGGCCCTTCCAGGACAGGCAGAGGATGTTGGAGTCACTGCACAGGACAGGCCCATGCTCCACCGCTGCATACATACTTTTTTTTGAAGAACCGTTTTACTTAAAAAGTAATGCTGAATGCTGAAAAACTGCTTTCACTGACAGATCGATGTTATTTTTGTGGTTGGCTTGCGCTGTTTTCCCTGACCCCCTTTTAAGACTGACCCGGTTCTAATTAGAAGGTCAGTATTTTATAAAGATCCACCAAATGCATAGTGAAAAAATTCCTCTATAAAAGATGACGGCAGTCAGCTAAGAAAAGGTAATGCTTAAAAACAACGTGGGGTCCATTTTTATTTTCAAGTCCTCAGAGGAAGAGGGGGCTGACCCTTTGGAGAAAGAGCATCGTTAACAAGTGGTGATAAAGAAACTGAGTGTTCTTCTTTTCACTCAACTTGGTTCTTCTTATTCAGCCTGAGATTCCAGTTTAGTGTAATGTGATTCCAGAGACAAAGGGCTGCAAATACATAGATTTCAAGTAACTTAAGGCTTTAAGAATCCCTCGAGCTGGAATCTTCTCTTCAAAAGCTCAGATGCAGAGACAGAATACATGGGGATCATCTTCCTTCTGAAGCCACCCTCTGGCTTGTTTTCTCAACTAGACAAATCTCTGCTGCTAAAGCTGAAAAAGATTGCATAAAGGGAAAAAAAAGGCACACAAACCGTGCAAAACAGACCAGAGTTTGTGCAGACAGCAGTCCAAATTTTAGGAGAAAAAAGGACTCTTTCCCCACTGTTCAGAACCAGAAACCTCCAACTTCAGAGCCCAACCTGGCTTCCCAGCAGGTGGCTGTGTCCCCAGGGAGGGCCCTTCTGCAGGCTGACGCACCCCTCGGTGCCATAGAGGCGGGCGAGAAAGCCCCTTCCCTCAGCAGAGCCAGAAGGCTCTAAAGCTCTCACAGGAGGGAGTCTGAGTGTGGGCCCCCGGCGAATCCTAAATACTCCTGCAGGCAAACGGGAGCCAAGCTGGGCTGCAGGCTGCGTCTCCTCCCTTCCTACCCTAGTCACTTCTCCCCTTTCCGCTCGTAAAGATTACATACTTTTCCATCTTGAAGGAAAACAACTAATCTCAGAATTAAGTCCATCAAGTAGCCTTCCTCTTATATACAAAGATTCCTGGACTCGACATGGAAGAGAATCCCTTAAAACGGAAACACAGGTGAGAGTCAGCTTCTTCCCCACTGTCTCCCTACGGAGTGACCACGTTCGGCTGACGGGCACTTTCCTGATAACCTCCAGAGACCGTCTCCAAACGCCACGTGTACAGTCCAAGGAAAGAAGCTTTACTCGGATGCTCCTTGATAATTATTTTGTAATTATCAGTTTCAACTGCTACCTTAAGGTATTATCCTATAGGTATAGGAAAGGAAAAGGGAAGTAATAAATTAAAATTTCTGGAATACAGTTAACAGAAAAAAGGCAAAGGAATCAGTTCACTGTTCAAACTTGTCCCATCATACCCTAACTGGCTTTCCTCCAGTCATAACCACACAGTAAGAGCCACTCTTCAGTCCAGAATTTTCTCCTCTGTCCAAATCACCAGACCCACTGAAAAATAAAGTGCAAAAAGCACTGCATGCTCCCATCTGCAATGCTTGAAATCACACTTCTCCCTCAGTCACCTTCTCACTTAGTTCCTTCTTTAAACTGGAGAGGTATTTTTGAGGCTTGATCTGTGCAAGTTTTTTTTTTCTTCTTTTTGCAAACCTTCTTTACCCGTGAAGACCATATGGAAAACTGGCCATTAGTGATGTATTTTTCTCCCCGGGCTCCCAAGCCCAGTGGTGTCAAGTTGCTCCATCTGATTCTTAAATTAATTTTCATCAGTTGTAAAACTCTTCAAGTGCACACAAGAATGAGCCTGCCTTCTCGTGTAAATGTGTATGTACAGAAAGAAGGTTTTAAATATACATAGACATACACTCTTCAGCTGGCACACAAGACGTCTGTTTTCCCAGTCGTTTCAGGAACCATGGGATTAATCACAGCTTGAAGGCCCTGGAGTCTTAAAAATCTGTAAAACAAAATAGGACATAAAAAAAAGAACTTTAAAATACTGAACAATAAAGGTTCTAATACACCTTTTTGCATGAACATATGAATATCATGTAAGAACATAATAATCACTGTAACTGAAATCAGAGACCCATCTGGACACTTACATGTATCAAATGGAGCAACCGATTGGTCAAATCTGAATAGTAAAAGGGGGCTCCTTGCCAGCTTACAGACAACACGCAACATGAGGAGGCTGAGCGCCAGGTACCATTTACTAAATCTGCCAGCAGCTGTGCATAGTGAATGAAATAACACCTAAGACTGTCCTTCCTAGGACTCTGAGCCCTGAAGGTGCACCTTTACCATCCAGAGGTCATCACCCTGAGTTAAGCAGGCATCTTCAAAAAGGAGACAGAAGAGACTCAGGCAAGTTATCTGAAATGATGTTTTCACTCTCAGTAAAAAATAATCCCTGAAGACACAAGGCAGCAAAGGCCTTTAACTGCCAGCAGGCCACAGAGCAAAAGGCACAGCTGTCTTCTCGGCTTTTACAGCGTCTACTGGCAATACAGGCCTAGAGAAGCTACCTGCAGCAAACCCATCCCCTCCTCCTTCCTGCTGCCTTCAGTCCAGGCCCACAACACATCTGCAAAGACACTGGACAACTTGATCCCTAACATCCCCACGCCACCCCACCTTCCAGAGGACCCTCAGAGCGATCTTTCTAAAATTCAAGGCTGCCCCAAGAGCCTGGACTGTTCTCGCCCCGCCCAGGCAGTCCCCCACCCCCACCCCACCCCTGAGAGCTAGCTGAAACGGACAGCCCAGCCCCACCCCCCAAATACCTGACACTGAAGGTCAAGGGTTGGGCCTCAGTATCTGCATTTCCAACAAGCTCCTGAGAGACGCTAACACCGCTGGTCTGGGACCAGCGTTGAGAACCACTGGCCTATGAGATCGAGTCCCAGCAAGACCCCTTAGGATGTGATTTCAACCTGTCCTCTTCTGCCACAGCCTCCACGTCCAGCCTGTGCTGCAGCCGTCGCCCTCTGGCCACTCCGTGAACCATGTCCCCAAGTACTGAGTCCCTCCTCTCCTTCATGTCTCCACACCTGCTGCTCCTTTGCCCAGCCAGCCCACACCGCCTCTAACACCCGCCGAACATGCCCTCTCCCGTGAAGCTTCCCAGAGACTCCATACTAACCCGTGCAACAGTCTTCCTCTCGCTGCGTCTAGAGGCTGGGAGCCTACCCTTCTCGTCCCTGGCAAGGAGCTTAGCAGAAACAAGTTACTCAGTAGAAGTCTGTAAGAGGATGCAGGCAGGAGCAAGGCAGCAGCTACAGATAATTTCCTGGAGATACCCTAATTCAGATGAGTCACAGGACATATACTTCCTATGTGTCTAAAATCAAAACAAATTCTCTCAGGAAGCACTTGTACCCGAGGGGAAAAAGTGAAAACAAATGCTATAAAATTCAAATTATGCCATGTTCTTCCTCCTGAGATTCTAATGTCACTGTAAAATACTCCCTTAGTCCCTGCCCTGGCCTGGGGACAGCACCACAGAGGAGAAAAGCAAAAGCAACTTCTCGAGACCCAGCAATATATACACAGGGTTTAAACGATTTAAGAGCATAGTCCACGATTACTGAAGCGCCCACACTAAACACGACAGTGTAAACCATCAGCTCCCTCACACCGGCCTGGAGGGAGAGGGGTCTGTAACGTCAAAATTATTTTCAAAATAAAACTAAGACGTTATTTGTCTTCTTCACTGCATTGACAATTTCCATCAACGGTGCGAAAGCAACAGTGGGTCAAACTGCCAGCTGTGTGACACGAAACAAGGCCCAGCACCAGCCAGCACCAGTGCTCTTCAGCTTTTTTTAAATGCCAGCTTCACTTAAGAATATTCTCGGGCTTCCCTGGTGGCGCAGTGGTTGAGAGTCCGCCTGCCGATGCAGGGGACACGGGTTCGTGCCCCGGTCCGGGAGGATCCCACATGCCGCGGAGCGGCTGGGCCCGTGAGCCATGGCCGCTGAGCCTGCGCGTCCGGAGCCTGTGCTCCGCAACGGGAGATGCTGCAACAGTGAGAGGCCCGTGTACCACAAAAAAAAAAAAAAAAAAAGAATATTCTTGGGACTTCGCTGGTGGTCCAGCAGTTAAGACTCTGCGCTCCCAGAGTCTTAACAGGGGGACCCAGGTTCGATCCCTGGTCAGGGAACTAGATCCTACATGCCGCAACTAAAGATCCCGCACGCCGCAACTAAGACCCAGCGCAGCCAAATAAATAAATAAATATTAAAAACGAAAAAAGTTCTTCATGCAGCCGTAAACATTATTAATTTATTAAATCTCACCTCTCGAGGACGTGGTTTTTAATATTCTGTGTTTCAAACAGTAAATACACACAGCACTTCTGCTGACGACGGCCCTACAGTGGTGATCCTGAGGAAAAGCACCTGTGCTCTAGTTTAAGTTATGGGCGGAGCAAACCGCTGTTTCACGACATGCCGTGTTTACTGGAAAGAATGAATGACAAAGTATGGTCATTCCGGCTTGGGTCTTGGGCAGACATTTTTCTCCAATGTGAACAAAGTGAGCTGTCACTTTAAAGAAAACAACTGATGGTATTTGTTGCTGATAATAAAAGTAGAGCTTTCAAGTTAAAATTAGAATTGTGGGAAAACCAGCATCTATCACTATGAGCTTGATAGCTCCCCAAGATTTAAAGACACTCTGCAAGCAACAGAAGGTGATATTAATAAATGTGAATTTTCTACAGTATATTTCATAGTGTGTCAATACTTGGAAGATCCCATAATTTGCTGAAGCAATATTCTTCAAATGACCAGTGAATGATGATACCAATGATGCTCGACAGAGCCATTCAAAGTGCAAGAAAGACAAATGGATTTTAATATAACCAAGTACAAAAAAGTCACTGATATATTTAAAACTCCACATTGCTACTAACCTTTAAGAAACTACCACTTGTTGAGTTTTAGTACAGTATCAAAGAAAAATATTCATGATTAGCTGAAAAGACTATTAAAATACTCTTCCCTTTTCCAGCTACATATCTGTGTAAGGTCAGATTTTCTTCAGACATTTCAACAAAAACAAAATATTGTAACATTGAATGCAGAAGCATATATGGGAATTCAACTATCTTTTCAATAAGTCAGACATTAAAGATATTTTACCAAAATGTAAAATAATGCTACTCTTCTCAGTAATTTTTTTAGTCAGAAAATAGTCATTTTTCATTTAAAATATATTATTTATAACATTTATAGGTTTATTGTTTTTAAATGAATTAGTAATTTTTTTTAATTTCTCAGTTTTAATTTCTAATATGGTAAATATCAAGAGCTAACACCCACATAATCAAAAGCTCTTTTCGGACTTCAATAATTTTTGAGAATACAAAGGGGCCCTAAAACCAGAAAGGTTAAAAATCACTGACATATGCTAATGCTAACTCTCCAGAATATAAGCCTTAAATAACTGTTGAAATAAAGTATGTAGGATAAATTTCCATAGTAAAAGCACAGACAAAAGTGTTTCATTTTATATATGCTGCTAATGGTTTTTAATCAAACTTTTAAAATTACAGAATGCCATGTATGCTAGACAAAATAAGGCAGATCATTTAAGGAAAAATGACATGCTCCTTTATTATTTCTCAAATGGATAATGGATACAAAAATCTAACAACAAAAAAACTCCTATCATAGCCTCCTAATTACTGAAAGGCTGGTGCCTATCTTAGTGCTACCGTTAATAGAACTAAGTGATGTTGGATACTTCCCTTCTGTCTTATTTTCTCATGAGGATGAGAAAATAAGGCTCTAACTGATTAACTAGTTTCTGAGGGAAGATGACTGTCAAATCAACACTAGTAAAGGGGTTTGGTATAAAAAGATTAAAAAGCAACTGTTCAACTGAAAGCAGGGACTCGGAACAGATATTTGCACATCCATGTTCAAAGCAGCACTATTCACAATAGCCAAAAGGTGGAAGGAACCCAAGTGTCCTCAGACAGATGAATGAGTAAACAAAATGTGGAAAAACATACAATATTATTCAGCCTTAAAAAAACTGAAATTCTGTCTGACACATGCTGCAACATGGATGAACCTTGAAGACATTATGCTGAGTGGAATAAGCCAGACACAGAAGGACAAATACATGTAAGTATGATTCCACTTATATGAAGTATCTAGAGTAGCCAACTTCATAGAGACAGAGGAAATGGTGGCTGTGAGGGGCTGGGGGCGGGGAGACGGGGGAGTCATTATTGAATGGGTACAGAGTTGCAGTTTGGGATGATGAAAAAATTTTGGAGATGGACAGTGGTGACGGCTGCATAATAATGTGAATGTATTTCTATTAAGGCCGTTGAATTGTACACTTCCAAATGATAAAAATGGTAAATTCTGTTACATATATCTCACCTCAATTTTTAAAATCAGGTGAGAAAAGCAACTATTCATACAAAGTTTTCTGATAATAGACTGAAGGTAAATACTCAGTTTGGCATTATGATGTTTTTTACCCTAAAACTGTAATGCAGGCCCATGAGCCATCCTTGGAGGCTTTCATTAGGAATAAACAATGCTATCCTCTGAGTTCTGGCCCAAACCTGCTTCTGTTAATTGCAGCTTATTTTCAGACTATTCCGATAGTAAATCACTGAAAAATATATTCTATTCTATCTATCAATTCTATTGTAATCTGCTTTTAGAAGATTACAATCTTAAAGCAAATAATACATGTGCCTGATTGAATTAATAACCGGACAGCGATCTAGGGGACAGTAGACGTGTACGATGCCTCACACGCTGACTTCCCATACTATCCAGTTCTAACGGCAAATTAGGAGCCCGAGAATTTGGGAAACTACAACTTAGGGACAGAATTGTACATCATCAAGAAAATTCTGTACTAATCACAGGCGCTCCTGGATGAATCAACCAACAAATGTTAACGGAACATCTATTATGCAGGAGGCCCCTGTGCTGCACTCGCTGCCCGTCTTGCCCCCGGTTAGATATTCTGTTTTCTAACTAAAGTTATTTCACTACAGGTTATTCTGTTTTATCTGATTCCTACTTTCCACCAACATGGATAAAATTTACTATTGGGGGGAATAAAAATGCATTTGTCACTTGTTTTAGTTGTCACCTGAAAGGGGAGAGGGGGTTGGAAACTATGCCTGGGGAGGGCGCACACAGAGGTACTGCTGGGACGCTAGCCATATTCCATATACTCCATGTCTTGATCTGGGTGGTAGTTATGGGGTGTTCACTCCATAATTATTCTTTACTACACCTCTATGTCTGACATATTCTTCTACATGGATGGTACATCTCACAATAAGCAGGTTTAACGCACTGTGAACTATATTAGGCATCAGTTCTTTGGGGTTTTTTGATAATTTAAATCAATTATTAAGAGAGTTTTTTTAGTTATTATATCCAACCTTAATGAGTAGTCTCTCAATCTAGAAAATCCCAATAAACTATCAAAAATACTTTTTTAGTTCTCAAGCTAAGAAAGTATCCACAAAGAAAAAACATATTAAGAGTAACAAATGGATATAAGAGAATTTCAGAATAAAGCTCTATTTCTTTCTAAAGGGTAAAAATGTATACAGTAGTTAGGCAGAGGACTGAGATGAGAAGCGGAAAGTAGATTTTAGGAAAAAATACATAGATGTTGTTAGATGAATGCAAAACAGGAAAAAAAAACAAAGTAGAAACTTTTGAATAAAATATTCCCAACACTCTAAGCTTTTGACTACAGAGTTGTTTGCGGGTTTGAGAGAAGAAAAGGAAATAAACATGAGTTTTGCTGATTGGCGATGTAAATTAAGCACACCCCAGGGTCTGCTCCCGGACAGCTGCCTGCTGTCCTGGGCTCAGCTCCACGGCAGGGTGGAGGGAGGGTAGCTGCCGCCGCACTGGGGCTCCCCTGATGCCTCCTTTCCACAGACAACAACAGGTCCTGAATTCCACATTTCTTTTTTTTTTTTTTTTTTTTTTTAGTTTCTGCTTTATAACAAAGTGAATCAGTCATACATATTTGAGGAAAGTAACTACACTGACCTGCCTCTAATTACAGTCACTCCTTTCCCTGGGGAATTTTCCACAACCCACAAACGTCAAGGGAGTTCTAACTGGTTCCTAATTAGTTTCAATAGCTGCCTGGAGGCTAGTTCAAATCTACCTTCCAAGACTGCCTTTAAAGGTAGGGATACTCTCAGATGGACCTAGAGAGTATTACGCTTAGTGAAATAAGTCAGACAGAGAAAGACAAATACGGTGTATGTTATCACTTATAAGCAGAATCTAAAAAATAAAACAATTGAATGTGTATAACAAAACAGAAACAGACTCACAGATATAGAAAACAAACTATTTACCAGTGGGGAGAGGTAAGGGGGAGGGACAAAAGAAGGGTAGGGGACTATGAGGTACAAACTACTATGTATAAAATAGATAAGCAATAAGGATATATTGTACAGCTCAGGGAAATACAGCCATTATTTTATAACTTTATATGGAATACAGTCTATAAAAATACTGAATCACTATGCTGTACACCTGAAACTAATATAATATTATAAAACAACCATACTTATTTTTTTAAAAAATCAATGTCAACCAGCCTAGGGGGCAGGAAGAGAGGGCGAGAAGGTCGGGACACTCCCAGCAATCAAATGTCACTTGGCTACTACCTACATATGCAGGGAAACAACTACACACATGAAACATCTACAACACCACTGCAAAGCTAATGGAGTTTAATAATGATTTAATATATTTTATCGTGGTATTCTCTAGCTCTTAATTCTCAAAACATGCTTGTGAGATAATAACTAAAGACACGTATGCATGGTTATACCCAGGCTTATTCAAAAGATGCAATTTTACTACAATTGTGTGAGTGTCACATCACTTTCCTGTTGACTGTAAATCTTAGAGACACTTCCCACAGAAAAGCTGTCTTATTCCGAACAGCACGAGCTCCTTCAGATGCTCGTAGCACACAGAAGCACTGCCCAGACTCACATGGCAAGGGTCTTCTCTGCTCATAATACAGCTATTTTTCAGTATAATCCACCGTACCTACCAAACCACAAACACCCGAACTCCACTTTTTATCTCACCTGCAGTACCCACCAGTAATGCATTTAATGAAGTCTTCAACACTGTATTAAGTATGGTTCAGAGTCCCAAACAGTCGTCTACGAAAAAGGGAAACTAAATGCTGACTGAATGAGGTTCTCTTCACAAACCGCCAAGTGGTCACCGACACCAACCATTCAGATCTGGGCCTTCTGAAAGCCTGAGGCCGCCAGGCACTGCAGCCCATTAGAGTGAAAGAATTTAGGGAGAGGGCTGTGGTCCACTGCTGTGCTCAGAGAACAGCAAAGAAATACATTCTCAGGGAAGGTTACTCCTATTTACTTTCTGTGCCTGATTTCTACAGCCAGTTCTAAGAACATGAACATCTAATTATCTGTACAGAGACAGGAGAGCATGGAGGCTGCAAGACCAACAGATTGATTACAAGTTTAAAAGAGTGGGAGCTAGATACGTCTGAGAATGAATCCACACTGGAAACTTAGATGTTAAAATACTGTGGTGAGCTTCCAGGTGTCCGCTCCTCTGGTGAGATGGGGCCGGGAAACGCTCTCCTCAGCTCCTTGCCTGGGTGGGCAAGGCAGGCTCTAAGGCTGGCGGAAATCCTCGTTTGAGGGTCCCACCGAGTTCCCTGGTCAGAGTGCTGCACCTGAGCGGAGCGGCCGCTCGGGACTACTGCTCAGGCGCTGCAGAAAGCCTTCTTCGATCCTGACATGTTATCACTTTGGGACCATTGGCCAGGTGCTCCTGACTTGGCCACATGAAGGCTCAGACTGTCCCAGTCTCTGAAGTGAAGAGAACCAACATGACTAGCATCTCTCTCACCACCATGAATGCAACATATTTCAATGAAGGGTATCAGGAGGACGTCTACAGATCCCAGACTGGCATGTGCAGGTTCTGAGGCACAGTGGGATAGCCTCGTGTATCTGGGTGGCCTCTGGAGACAGCTGTGACAGAGCTACAACAGGGCAGTGGCCGACACTCAACTCACAGCCCATCTTCTCGAGCCAGGTGGCTGACAGGGTCTCGGTGCTCCGACCGGGTGTCAGGCCTGAGCCTGAGGGGGGAGAGCCAAGTTCAGGGCTTTGGTCCACCAGAGACCTCCCGGCCCCACGTAATATCAACTGGCGAGAGCTCTCCAAGAGATCTCCGTCTCAACGCTAAAACCCAGCTCCACTCAACGGCCAGCAAGCTCCAGTGGTGGACATGCCATGCCAAACAACTAGCAAGACAGGAACACAACCTCACCCATTAGCAGAGAGGCTGCCTAAAATCATAATAAGTTCACAGACACCCCAAAACACACCACCGGACACGGTCCTGCCAGGAAGCCTAAACAACCCACTGAACCAACCTTATCCACTGGGGGCAGACACCAAAAACAACGGGACTATGAACCTGCAGCCTGCGAAAAGGAGATCCCAAACACACTAAGGCAAGCAAAATATGAAGACAGAGAAATACACAGCAGATGAAGGAGCAAGGTAAAAACCCACCAGACCAAACAAATGAAGAGAAAATAGGCAGTCTACCTGAAAAAGAATTCAGAGTAATGATAGTAAAGATGATCCAAAATCTTGGAAACAGAATGGAGAAAATATAAGAAACATTTAACAAGGACCTAGAAGAACTAAAGAGCAAACAAACAATGATGAACAACACAATAAATGGAATTAAAAATTATCTAGAAGGAATCAATAGCAGAATAACTGAGGCAGAAGAACAGATAAGTGACCTGGAAGATAAAATAGGAAGATAAAATAGTGGAAGTAACTACTGCAGAGCACAATAAAGAAAAAAGATTGAAAACAATTGAGGACAGTCTCAGAGACCTCAGGGACAAGATTAAACACACCAACATTCGAATTATAAGGGTCCCAGAAGAAGAAGAGGAAAAGAAAGGGACTGAGAAAATATTTGAAGAGATTATAGTTGAAAACTTCCTTAATATGGGAAAGGAAATAGTTAATCAAGTCCAGGAAGCGCAGAGAGTCCCATACAGGATAAATCCAAGGAGAAAAACGCCAAGACACATATTAATCACACTATCAAAAATTAAATACAAAAAAAATATTAAAAGCAGCAAGGGAAAAGCAACAAAAAACATACAAGGGAATCCCCATAAGATTAACAGCTGATCTTTCAGCAGAAACTCTGCAAGCCAGAAGGGATTGGCAGGACATATTTAAAGTGATGAAAGGGGAACACCTACAACCAAGATTACTCTACCCAGCAAGGATCTCATTCAGATTCGACAGAGAAATTAAAACCTTTACAGACAAGCAAAAGCTAAGAGAGTTCAGCACCACCAAACCAGCTTTACAACAAATGCTAAAGGAACTTCTCTAGGCAGGAAACACAAGAGAAGGAAAAGACCTACAATAACAAACCCAAAACAATTAAGAAAATGGGAATAGAAACATACATATCAATAATTACACCTTAAATGTAAATGGATTAAATGCTCCAACCAAAAGACACAGACTGGCTGAATGGATACAAAACCAAGACCCATATATATGCTGTCTACAAGAGACCCACTTCAGACTTAAGTACACATACACACTGAAAGTGAGGGGATGGAAAAAGATACTCCATGCAAATGGAAATCAAAAGAAAGCTGGAGTAACAATTCTCATATCAGACAAAATAGACTTTAAAATAAAGACTATTACAAGAGACAAAGAAGGACACTACATAATGATCAAGGGATCGATCCAAGAAGAAGATATAACAATTGTAAATATTTATGCACCCAATGTAGGAGCACCTCAATACATAAGGCAAATGTTAACAGACATAAAAGGGGAAATCGACAGTAACACAATCATAGTAGGGGACTTTAACACCCCACTTTCACCAATGGACAGATCATCCGAAATGAAAATAAATAAGGAAACACAAGCTTTAAATGACACATTAAACAAGATGGACTTAATTGATATTTATAGGACACTCCATCCAAAAACAACAGAATACACCTTCTTCTCAAGTGCCCATGGAACATTCTCCAGGATAGATCATACCTTGGGTCACAAATCAAGCCTTGGTAAACTTAAGAAAATTGAAATCATATCAAGTATCTTTTCTGACCACAACACTATAAGACTAGATATCAATTACAGAAAAAAAACTGTAAAAAATACAAACATATTGAGGCTAAACAATACACTATTAAATAACCAAGAGATCACTGAAGAAGTCAAACAGGAAATAAAAAAATACCTAGAAACAAATCACAATGAAAACACAATGACCCAAAACCTATGGGATGCAGCAAAAGCAGTTCTAAGAGGGAAGCTTATAGCAATACAATCCTACCTCAAGAAACAAGAAAAATCTCAAACAAACAACCTAACCTTACACCTAAAGCAATCAGAGAAAGAAGAACAAAAAATCCCTCCAAGTCAACAGAAGGAAAGAAATCATAAAGATCAGATCAGAAATAAATGAAAAAGAAATTAAGGAAACGACAGCAAAGATCAATAAAACTAAAAGCTGATTCTTTGAGAAGATAAACAAAATTGATAAACCTTTAGCCAGACTCATCAAGAAAAAACAGGAGAAGACTCAAGTCAATAGAATTAGAAATGAAAAAGGAGAAGTAACAACTGACACTGCAGAAATACAAAGGATCATGAGAGATTACTACAAGCAACTCTATGCCAATAAAATGGACAACCTGGAAGAAATGGAGAAATACTTAGAAAACCACACCCTTCCAAGACTGAACCAGGAAGAAATAGAAAATATAAACAGACCAATCACAAGCACTGATATTGAAACGGTGATTAAAAATCTTCCAACAAACAAAAGCCCAGGACCAGATGGCTTCACAGGCGAATTCTATCAAACATTTAGAGAAGAGCTAACACCTATCCTTCTCAAACTCTTCCAAAATAGAGCAGAGGGAGGAACACTCCCAAACTCATTCTACTAGGCCACCATCACCCTGATACCAAAACCAGACAAAGATGTCACAAAAAAAGAAAACTACAGGCCAATATCACTGATGAACATAGATGCAAAAATCCTCAACAAATACTAGCAAACAGAATCCAACAGCACATTAAAAGGATCATACACCATGATCAAGTGGGGTTTACCCCACGAATGCAAGGATTCTTCAATATATGCAAATTGATCAATGTGATAAACCATAATCACAAACTGAAGAAGAAAAACCATATGATCATCTCAATAAATGCAGAAAAAGCTTTCAACAAAATTCAACACCTATTTATGATAAAAACGCTCCAGAAAGTAGGCATAGAGGGAACTTACCTCAACATAATAAAGGCCATATGTGACAAATCCATAGCCAACATCGTTCTCAATGGTGAAAAACTGAAACCATTTCCACTGAGATCAGGAACAAGACAAGGTTGCCCACTCTCACCACTATCATTCAAACATAGTCTTGGAAGTTTTAGCCACAGCAATCAGAGAAGAAAGAGAAATCAAAGGAATCCAAATCGGAAAGAAGAAGTAAAACTGTCACTGTTTGCAGATGACATGACACTATCCATAGAGAATCCTACTAGAGCTAATCAATGAATTTGGTAAAGCAGCAGGATACAAAATTAGTGCACAGAAATCTCTTGCATTCTTATACACTAATGATGAAAAACCTGAAAGAGAAATTTAGGAAACAATCCCATTTACCACTGCAAGGAAAAAAATAAGATACCTAGGAATAAACCTACCTAAGGAGACAAAAGACCTGTATGAAGAAATCTATAAGACACTGATGAAAGAAACTAAAGATGATACAGACAGATGGAGAGATATACCATGTTCTTGGATTGGAAGAATCAACATTGTGAAAATGACTATACTACCCAAAACAATCTATAGATTCAATGCAATCCCTATCAAACTACCAAATGCATTTTTCACAGAACTAGAACAGAAAATTTCACAATTTGTATGGAAACACAAAAGATCCCAAATAGCCAAAGCAATCTGGAGAAAGAAAAACGGAGCTGGAGGAATCAGGCTCCCTGACTTCAGACTATACTACAAAGCTACAGTAATCACAAAGACAGTATGGTACTGGCACAAAAACAGAAATATAGATCAATGGAACAGGATAGGAAGCCCAGATAAACCCACACACATATGGTCACCTTATCTTTGATAAAGGAGGCAAGAATACACAATGGAGAAAAGACAGTCTGTTCAATAAGTGGTGCTGGGAAAACTGGACAGCTACAAGTAAAAGAATGAAATTAGAACACTCCCTAACACCATACACAAAAATAAACTCAAAATGGATTAAAGACCTAAATATAAGGCCAGACACTATAAAACTCTTAGAGGAAAACATAGGCAGAACACTCTATGACATAAATCACAACAAGATCCTTTTTGACCCACCTCCTAGAGAAATGGAAATAGAAACAAAAATAAACAAATGGGACCTAATGAAACTTCAAAGCTTTTGCAGAGCAAAGGAAACCATAAACAAGACCAAAAGACAACCCTCAAAATGGGAGAAAATATTTGCAAATGAAGCAACTGACAAAGGATTAATCTCCAAAATACAGAAGCAGCTCATGCAGCTCCATATCAGAAAAACAAACAACCCAATCCAAAAATGGGCAGAAGACCTAAATAGACATTTCTCCAAAGAAGATATACAGATTGCCAGCCAACAAACACATGAAAGAATGCTCAACATCACTAATCATTAGAGAAATGCAAATCAAAACTACAATGAGGTATCACCTCACCTGGTCAGAATGGTCATCATCAAAAAATCTACAAATAATAAATGCTGGAGAAAGTGTGGAGAAAAGGGAACACTCTTGCACTGTTGGTGGGAATGTAAAGTGACACAGCCACTATGGAGAACAGTATGGAGGTTCCTTAAAAAACTAAAAACAGAACTACCATACGACCCAGCAAGCCCACTACTGGGCATATACCCTAAGAAAACCGTAATTCAACATTAGTCATGTACCACAATGTTCATTGCAGCTCTATTTACAATAGCCAGGACATGGAAGCAACCTAAGTGTCCATCGACAGATGAATGGATAAAGAAGATGTGGCACATATATACAATGGAATATTACTCAGCCATAAAAAGAAATGAAATTGAGTTATTTGTAGTGAGGTGGATGGACCTAGAGTCTGTCACACAGAGTGAAGTAAGTCAGAAAGAGAAAAACACTGAATGCTAATGCATATATATGGAATGTAAAAACATGGTACTGATGAACCTAGTGGCAGGGCAGAAATAAAGACACAGATGTAGAGAATGGACTTGAGGACACAGGAGGGGAAGGGGAAGCTTGGATAAAGTGAGAGTAGCATTGACACATATACACTACCAAATGGAAAACAGCTAGTGGGAAGCAGCCACATAGCACAGGGAGATCAGCTTGGAGCTTTGTGTCCACCTAGAGGGGTGGGATAGGGAGGGTGGGAGGGAGACGCAAGAGGGAGGGGAGGATATGGGGATATGTGTAAATGTATGGCTGACTCACTTTGTTATACAGCAGAAGCTAACTCAGCATTGCAAGGCAATTATACTCCAATAAAGATATTGAAAAAAAATCAAAAAACAAAATGAAACAAAAAATACTGTCGTGCTATATACAGGACTCACTGGTTTCAAAAGTCATGTGCCTTAACTAGAAAAGGAGAGCATCTCATTTATCAAAGTGACAAGGACTGAAAGAAATAATCATTCCTAGTGTCTCGTAGTGTGTAGAGAAATGTGAGACCAATGTGGTGATATAATTCAAAAGACTTATAATGTTACAAACAGTTTGATTCAGCAATTCTACTTCTGGAAATTTATCATAAGGAAATAATCTTGGATTGTGCAAAGATTTAGCTATAAGGGTTTCCACCACAGCATTTTTATAAGGAAAAATCTTAAATAACCTTTATGTTCAAACAGGATACTGGTTCAATAAATGCTGGTACACACATAAAGCAGAAAAAGTATGCAACCACCAGCAATTATATTGTAGGCTACTTGGGAGTGACACGGTAACATGTTCTGAATACCAAAAGGAAAAAGTGAAATTACAGGTTAAGCTCCCAGGATGCTCCGAAGGGCCTGCCCACTACTATGTAACTAGATCTTGAGTAAATTACAACAAACATAGTTTGTGCTGGAGTCGCAGGAAAGCATGAGAAATATCTTGAGGAAGGCGCGCGCACACACACACACACACACACACACACAAAGGAGAAAACCGGAATTATCCAGCAAATGCAGACATAAGATACATATTTGTTCAGAACTGCTGGACAAATGCTGATATAAGCAGTGGAATCAGAATTGGGTGCCGAACTGTCCCAGTTTCCTCAGAACTGTGTCAGTTTTAGCACTGAAGGTCCCACATCCCAGGAAACTCCTCAGTCCTGAGCAAACCAGACAGCGGGTCACGCTATCAGGTATCCAAACTCTGGTCCAACCTCAAAGTGGATAGACTGAACCTGAATGGCACGTTCAGCAGGGCCCACGGAGAAAACTAAAGCTGCTCCAAACTCCCAGCATAACGGTGCTGGGGTGGAGTAAGTGCACACCTTGTCTTCAGAAAACATTCCCAACTGGGACCCAGGGAAACCTGAACTGTAAATGATGAACTGTCGGAGGCCCAGAGTGAGCAAGTCTGAAAGATAAAAGCCTCAGGGGGACCCACTTTGGTGAGTTTTACCTCCAGGAGCTCAGCAGGTCCTCACAGTAACCCTCGCTTCTGGCAGGGGAAAAGCAATCATTTCGAAATACAGCAGAGCATTCCACTCTTCTTAACAGGGTCTGCCCTCAAGAAAAACAATTTAAGCAGGGCCTAACAAATCAGTATTTCATAAGAGCAGAAGTGACCTGGGAGCAGAGACACACCCAACTCCAGCCCACTCCGGCCAACCTGTCCCAACTAAAAGGGGGCGGGGAAACTGAGAAAAATACATGAGGATGGCCCAGAGGCAAAGGCGCACCACAAGACTGAGACCCGGAGTTCTGGGGATGTCACGTACAGCATGGGGATTATGGTTAACGACACTCTATTATATACCTGACAGTTGCTAAGAGGGTAAATCTTAAATGTCACCACAAAAAAGAAATGCTAATTATGAGAGGTGATGGAGGTGTTAAGTAACCCTACTATGGTAATCATTTTGCAATATGTAAGTGTATCGAGTCATTGCTGTACACCTTAAACTTACACAATGTTATATGTCAATTATGGTCCAATAATGTTGGAAGAAAAAATAAAGAAACTCAGGGAAAAAAAGGGGGAGAAGGGGCACAGGGAACCTTTTGGAAGTGATGGAACTGCTCCGTATGTTGATATGGTAGTGGTTACACAACTGTTAATGCGTCTCAAAATGCACAGAACTGTACACTACAAGGGGTGAATTTACTGTATGCAAGTTACATATTCATTTTGAAAAACAGTGGCTGGCACAGAATAAATGCTACACGGTGTTAGTGATTATTATTAATGTTGCTACTGTTATGTACCAGGCTCTAAGCTGGGTGCTAAAAAGACAAGAGTGAGCAAGTAGAGATGTGGTCCTACCTTCAAGGAGCCTACAGTTCAGTGATGAAGATCAGACATTAATCAAATGATTATGCCTCTGACAAAAGCTACAAAGGACTGGTGCACGGTGTTCTGAAAGCTGCAACCTGAAGGAAGAGTAGATGTGAAATCCACAATGTCAGGGATAGTGGAGGTAAGGGGAGGATTCCAAGCAAATGGAGAGCACGTGCTCAGACCATGGCTAAGACCAAGAGAATACAGTGCTCTGGAGAAACTCAGAAGAGTGCTACTATGAGAACTCTTTACACACAAAACCACAGTGAGATATCACCTCACACTCATTAGGAGGGTTAGTATAGAAAAAAACATTGACAAGGATGTGGAGAAATTGGAACCCTTATGTACTGCTGACAGGACTGCAAAATGGTATAGCTGCTATGGAATATGGAGTCTCCTCAAAAAAAAAAAAATACAACCATATGATCTAGCAATTCCACTTCCGGATATACACCCAGAAGAACTGAAAGCAGGATCTTGAAGAGATGTTTGCACACCGATGTTCACAGCAACATTATTTACAACTGCCAAGAGGTGGAAGCAAAGCAAGTGCCCATCATCAGATGAATAAATAAACAAAATGTGGTACATACATACAAAAACATATTATTTAGCCTTAAAAAGGAAAGAAATTCTGACACACACTACAACGTGGATGAACATTGAGAACGTTATGCCAAGTGAAATAAGCCAGTCACAAAAAGACAAATACTGTGTACTCCATTTATATGACCTATCTAGAAGTAGTCAAATCCGTAGAAACAGAGAACAGTCACTGCCAGGAGTTATGGGGCGGGAGGAATGGGGAGTCATTGTTTAACAGGTACAGAGTTTTGGTTTTACAAGATGAAGTTCTGGAGATTGATCATAAAACAGTGTGAATGTACTTAACATTATGGAACTGTACACTAGAAATGGTTAAGATGGTAAGTTTCATGTTATACATTTTTTACAATAAAAAAAAAACTTATGTTCACACACACACACACACACACAGCTGAGACATAATCACAGGACTATAGAACGCCTCTCCCAACCCCACACCTTAACCACCACATTACTAAAGGCCCACTTACAGCAGTTCCTTTTAACCAGTACATCATGTCCAGGTATAAAGAAAAACTTACAAGATATACTAAAAAGGCAGAAAACACAGTTTAAACAGACAGAGCAAGCATCATATCAAGACAGAGAAACGGCAGAGATGTTGGAATTATCATACCAGGAATTTAAAAGGACTATGATTAATATGCTAAGGGCTCTAATGGATAAAGCAGACAGAGTGAAAGAACATATGGCAATGTAAGCAGAGAGATGGAAATTCTAAGAAAGAACCAAAAAGAAGTACTAGAGATCAAAAACACTAATAAAAATGAAGAATGCCTTTGACAGACTTCTTAGTAGACTGGACATGGCTGAAGTAAGAATCTCTGGCCTTGAGGATATCTCAGTAGAAACCTCCAAAACTGAAAAGCAAACAGAAAAAAATATTGGAAAAAACAAAATATCCAAGAACTAAGGGACAACTACCAAACTGTAACATACATGTAATAGGAATAGCAGAAAGAGAAGAAAGACAGAAAGAACAGTAGAAATGTTTGAAACATTAATGACTGATTTTCCCCCAAATTACTGTCAGAAAACAAAACCCACATGCAGGAAGTTCAGAGAACACCAAGCAGGATAAATTGCAAAAAAAAAAAAAAAAAAAAAAAAAAAAACCCATACATAGGCATCATTTTCAAACTACAGAATATCAAATATAAAAAAAAAATCCTGAAAGAAGCCAGAGGGAAAAAAACACCTTAAATATAGAGGAGGAAAGATAAAAATTACATCTGACTTCTCGTCAGAAACCATGCAAACAAGAAGAGAATGGAATTAAATGTTTAAAGTGTTGAGGAAAAAACCACCAACCTAGAATTCTATACCCTGTATAATTAGCCCTCAAAAATGAAAGACAAAGACTTTCTCAGACAAACAAAAACTGAGGACAGTTGCCAACAGTAAACATACCTTAAAAGTAATGTTAAAAAAAAGCTCCTTAGAGAGAAGAAAATGATACAGGTCAGAAACCCAGATTTACAAAAGGAAGAGCATCAAAGAAGGAATAGTGAAAGTAAAATAGAAACTTATTTTTCTTATTCTTGATCTAACAGAAACAGTTGATTCAACTATTATAGTAATACCAACGACATATTCAATTATGTATGCGTGTGCTACCTGTATGCTTATGTATGCTTATTTATAAGTGAAAAGAATGACAGCAATGATATAAGGGATAGGAGCGAAGAATTAGCATTATTTTGTTATTATAAGGTACTTAAAATATCTGCAAAGCAGTATGTTACTTTAAAGTGGACTTGGATTAGCTGTAAATGTACATGGCAAACTCCAGGGCAACCACTAAAAATAGTGAGAAAAAAAGTATGCTAAGAGGGGACAGAAAATGGAATCATATAAAATGCACGATTAAAACCACAGAAAGGGGCTTCCCTGGTGGCGCAGTGGTTAAGAATCCACCTGCCTATGCAAGGGATAAGGGTTCAACCCCTGGCCCAGGAAGATCCCACATGCCACGGAGCAACTAAGCCCATGTGCCACAATTACTGAGCATGAGCTCTAGCGCCCACAAGCCACAACTACTGAGCCCACATGTCACAACTACTGAGCCCACATGCTACAACTACTGAAGCCCACGCGTCTAGAGCCTGTGCTCTGCAACAAGAGAACCCACGACAATGAGAAGCCTGCGCACAGGAACGAACAGTAGCCCCCACTCACCACAACTAGAGAAAGCCCGCGCACAGCAACGAAGACCCAACACAGACAAAAATAAATAAATAAAACCACAGAAAGCAGAAAAGGAGTGAAAGACCAAACAAACAAACAAAAAACAGGATCAAGGGCAACAAACAGAAAACAGTAATAAACATGCTAAATATTAACCCAACTATACCAATAATCATTGTGACTATCAATGGTCTAAAAGCACCAAATAAAAGACAGGGATTGTCAGAGTGGATCAAACAATACCCAACTATATGCTGCCTACAAGAAACCCACTTTAGGGCTTCCCTGGTGGTGCAGTGGTTGAGAGTCCGCCTGCCGATGCAGGTAACACGGGTTTGTGCCCCGGTCCAGGAAGATCCCACATGCCGCGGAGCGGCTGGGCCCGTGAGCCATGGCTACTGAGCCTGCGCGTCCGGAGCCTGTGCTCTGCAACGGGAGAGGCCACAACAGTGAGAGGCCCGCGTACCGCAAAAAAAAAAAAAAAAAAGAAACCCACTTTAAATATAAAGACACATGGAGGTATGGGTGTGGGTCTCCGCCTGGTCCTTAAGCACCTTGGCCTTGGACGAGACGTCCTCAGTTTCTTCCTGTGCAAAGAAAAGTATTGGCTCCAATGAGCTCTACATACGTCTCCCCTGCTCGAGATTCAACAGTTCTTTTTCGAGGCAGGCGGGATTCAGTTTGCTTCTTGTTCTGGACAGGTAGGGAGTTGAGGAAGATGGCGGAAGAGTAAGACACGGAGATCACCTTCCTCCCCGCAGATACATCAGAAATACATCTACACATGGAACAACTCCTACAGAACATCTACTGAACGCTGACAGAAGACCTCAGACTTCCCAAAAGGCAAGAAACTCCCCACGTACCTGGGTAGGGTAAAAGAAAAAAAGAATAAACAGAGACAAAAGGATAGGGACGGGACCTGCACCCGTGGGAATGAGCCGTGAAGGAGGAAAGGTTTCCACACACTAGAAAGCCCCTTCGCGGGTGGAGACTGCGGGTGGCGGAGGGGGGAAGCCTCAGAGACACGGAGGAGAGCGCAGCAACAGGGGTGCGGAGGGCAAAGCGGAGAGATTCCCGCAGCACAGAGGCTCGGTGCCGACCGGCACTCACAAGCCCGAGAGGCTTGTCTGCTCACCGGCCGGGGAGGGCGGGGCTGGGAGCTGAGGCTCGGGCTTCTGTCGGAGCGCAGGGAGAGGACTGGCGGCGTGAAAACAGTCTGAAGGCGTTAGTGCACCACGGCTAGCCGGGAGGGAGTCCGGGGAAAAACTCTGGAGCTGCCGAAGAGGCAAGAGACTTTTTCTTGCCTCTGTGTTTCCTGGTGGACGAGGAGAGGGGATTAAGAGCACTGCTTAAAAGAGCTCCAGAGACGGGCGCGAGCCGCCGCTATCAGCGCAGACCCCAGAGACGGGCATGGGACGCTAAGGCTGCTGCCGCCACCAAGAAGCCTGTGTGCAAGCACAGGTCACTCTCCGCACCGCCCCTCCCGGGAGCCTGTGAAGCCCGCCACTGCCAGGGTCCCGTGATCCAGGGACAACTTCCCCGGGAGAGCGCACGGCGCGCCTCAGGGTGGTGTAACGTCACGCCGTCTCTGACGCCGCAGGCTCACCCCGCCTCCGTACCCCTCCCTCCCCCCGGCCTGAGTGAGCCAGAGCCCCCGAATCAACTTCTCCTTTAACCTCGTCCTGTCTGAGCGAAGAACAGACGCACGCAGGCGACCTACACACAGAGGCGGAGCCAAACCCAAAGCTGAACCCCGGAAGCTGTGTGAACAAAGAAGAGAAAGGGGAATCTCTCCCAGCAGCCTCAGGAGCAGTGGATTAAATCTCCACAATCAACTTGATGTACCCTGCATCTGTGGAATACCTGAATAGACAACGAATCATCCCAAATTGAGGAGGTGGATTTTGAGAGCAAGATATATTATTTTTTCCCCTTTTCCTCTTTTTGTGAGTGTGTATGTGTATGCTTCTGTGTGAGATTTTATCTGTATAGCTTTGCTTTCACCATTTGTCCTAGGGTTCTGTCCGTCCATTTTTTTTCTTTTTAAAACTTTTTCAATAATTATTTTTTATTTTTAATTTTATAACTATATTTTATTTTACCTTTATTTTATTTTATCCTCTTTCTTTCTTTCTACTTTTTCTCCCTTTTATTCTGAGCCGTGTGGATGAAAGGCTCTTGGTGCTGCAGCCAGGAGTCAATGCTGTGTCTCTGACGTGGGAGAGGCAACTTCAGGACACTGGTCCACAAGAGACCTCCCAGCTCCACTTAATATCAAACGGCGAAAATCTCCCAGAGATCTCCATCTCAACACCAGCACCCAGCTTCACTCAACGACCAGCAAGCTACAGTGCTGGACACCCTATGCCAAACAACTAGCAAGACAGGAACACAACCCCACCCACTAGCAGAGAGGCTGCCTAAAATCATAATGAGGCCACAGACACCCCCAAACACGCCACCAGACGTGGACCTGCCCACCAGAAAGACAAGATCCAGCCTCATCCACCAGAACACAGGCACTAGTCCCCTCCACCAGGAAGCCTACACAACCCACTGAACCAACTATAGCCACTGGGGACAGACCCAAAAAAACAATGGGAACTACGAACCTGCAGCCTGCAAAAAGGAGAACCCAAACACAGTAAGATAAGCAAAACGAGAAGACAGAAAAACACACAGCAGATGAAGAAGCAAGGTAAAAACTCACCAGACCTAACAAATGAAGAGGAAATAGGCAGTCTACCTGAAAAAGAATTCAGAGTAATGATAGAAAAGATGATCCAAAACCTTGGAAATAGAACACAGAAAATGCAAGAAACATTTCACAAGGACCTAGAAGAACTAAAGAGGAAACAAGCAACGATGAACAACACAATAAATGAAATTAAAAATACTCTAGAAGGGATCAATAGCAGAATAACTGAGGCAGAAGAACGGATAAGTGACCTGGAAGATAACAGTGGAAATAACCACTGCAGAGCAGAATAAAGAAAAAAGAATAAAAAGAACTGAGGACAGTCTAAGAGACCTCTGGGACAAGACTAAACGCACCAACATTCGAATTATAGGGGTCCCAGAAGAAGAAGAGAAAAAGAAAGGGACTGAGAAAATATTTGAAGAGATTATAGTTGAAAACTTCCTTAATATGGGAAAGGAAATAGTTAATCAAGTCCAGGAAGCACAGAGAGTCCCATACAGGATAAATCCAAGGAGAAAAACGCCAAGACACATATTAATCACACTATCAAAAATTAAATACAAAGACAACATATTAAAAGCAGCAAGGGCGACTTCCGGGTAAGATGGCGGAAGAGTAAGACGCGGAGATCACCTTCCTCCCCACGGATACACCAGAAATACAGCTACACGTGGAACAACTCCTACAGAACGCCTACTGAACGCTGGCAGAAGACCCCAGACCTCCCAAAAGGCAAGAAACTCCCCACATACCTGGGTAGGGCAAAGCGGAGAGATTCCCGCACAGAGGATCGGTGCCGAGCGGCACTCACCAGCCCGAGAGGCTTGTCTACTCGCCCGCCGGGGCACGCAGTGCTGGAAGCTGAGGCTCGGGCTTCGGTCAGAGCGCAGGGAGAGGACTGGGGCTGGCGGCGAGAACTCAGCCTGAAGGGGGCTAATGTGCCACAGCTAGCCGGGAGGGAGTCCGGGAAAACTCTAGAGCTGCCGAAGAGGCAAGAGACTTTTTCTTCCCTCTTGGTTTCCTGGTGCGCGAGGAGAGGGGATTAAGAGCGCTGCTTAAAGGGGCTCCACGGACGGGCGCGAGTCGCGACTGAAAGCGCGGAGCCCAGTGACAGGCGTGGGACGCTGGGGCTGCTGCTGCCGCCGCCAAGAAGCCTGTGTGCGAGCGCAGGTCACTGCCCACACCGCCCTTCCGGGAGCCTGTGCAGCCCGCCACTGCCGGAGTCCCGGGATCCAGGGGCGGCTTCCCTGGGAGAACGCACGGCGCGCCTCGGGCTGGTGCAACGTCACGCCGACCTCTGCCGCTGCAGGCTCGCCCCGCACTCCATGCCCCTCCCTCCCTCCTGGCCTGAGTGAGCAAGAGTCCCCGAAGAGGCTGCCCCTTTAACCCTGTCCTATCTGAGCGAAGAACAGACGCCCTCCGGCGACCTACACGCAGAGGCGGGGCCAAATCCAAAGCTGAGACCTAGGAGCTGTGAGAACAAAGAAGAGAAAGGGAAACCTCTCCCAGCAGCCTCAGAAGCAGCGGATTAAAGCTCCACAATCAACTTGATGTACCCTGCATCTGTGGAATACATGAATAGACAACACATCATCCCAAATTGAGGAGCCAGGAGTCAGTGCTGTGCCTCTGAGGTGGGAGAGCCAACTTCAGGACACTGGTCCACAAGAGACCTCCCAGCTCCACATAATATCAAACGGCGAAAATCTTCCAGAGATCTCCATCTCAACACCAGCACCCAGCTTCACTCAACGACCAGCAGGCTACAGTGCTGGACACCCTAAGCCAAACAACTAGCAAGACAGGAACACAACGCCACCCATTAGCAGAGAGGTGGCCTAAACTCATAAAAAGTCCACAGACACCCCAAAACACACCACCAGACGTGGACCTGCCCACCAGAAAGACAAGATCCAGCCTCATCCACCAGAACACAGGCACTAGTCCCCTCCACCAGGAAGCCTACACAACCCACTAAACCAACCTTAGCCACTGGGGACAGACACCAAAAACAACAGGAACTACGAACCTGCAGCCTGCAAAAAGGAGACCCCAAACACAGTAACATAAGCAAAATGAGAAGACAGAAAAACACACAGCAGGAGAAGGAGCAAGATAAAAACCCACCAGACCTAACAAA
The DNA here is from genome assembly GCF_964341445.2 of Mesoplodon mirus. Lineage (NCBI taxonomy): Eukaryota > Metazoa > Chordata > Mammalia > Artiodactyla > Ziphiidae > Mesoplodon > Mesoplodon mirus. The sequence goes on from NC_138986.1 coordinate 9,219,608, forward strand.
TGAAGAGGTAATAGGCACTCTACCTGAAAAAGAATTCAGAATAATGATGGTAAAGATGATCCAAGATTCTATTTCCCAGATCCAAAATCTTGGAAATAGAATAGACAAAATGCAAGAAACAGTTAACAAGGACCTAGAAGAACTAAAGATGAATCAAGCATCGATTAAAAACACAATACATGAAATAAAAAATACTCTAGATGGGATCAATAGCAGAATAACTGAGGCAGAAGAACGGATAAGTGAGGTGGAAGATAAAATAGTGGAAATAACTGCTGCAGAGCAAAATAAAGAAAAAAGAATGAAAAGAACAGAGGACAGTCTCAGAGACCTCTGGGACAACATTAAACGCACCAACATTCGAATTATAGGGGTTCCAGAAGAAGAAGAGAAAAAGAAAGGGACTGAGAAAATATTTGAAGAGATTATAGTTGAAAACTTCCCTAATATGGGAAAGGAAATAGTTAATCAAGTCCAGGAGGCACAGAGAGTCCCATACAGAATAAATCCAAGGAGAAATACGCCAAGACACATATTAATCAAACTGTCAAAAATTAAACACAAAGAAATCATATTAAAAGCAGCAAGGCAAAAACAACAAATAACACACAAGGGAATCCCCATCAGGATAACAGCTGATCTCTCAGCAGAAACTCTACAAGCCAGAAGGGAGTGGCAGGACATACTTAAAGTGATGAAGGAGAAAAACCTGCAACCAAGATTACTCTACCCAGCAAGGATCTCATTCAGATTTGATGGAGAAATTAAAACGTTTACAGACAAGCAAAAGCTGAGAGAGTTCAGCACCACCAAACCAGCTTTGCAACAAATGCTAAAGGAACTTCTCTAGGCAAGAAACACAACAGAAGGAAAAGACCTACAATAATGAACCCAAAACAATTAAGAAAATGGGAATAGGAACATACATATCGATAATTACCTTAAATGTAAATGGACTAAATGCTCCCACCAAAAGACACAGAGTGGCTGAATGGATACAAAAACAAGACCCATCTATATGCTGTCTACAAGAGACCCACTTCAGACCTAGAGACACATACAGACTGAAAGTAAGGGGATGGAAAAAGATATTCCATGCAAATGGAAACCAAAAGAAAGCTGGAGTAGCAATTCTCATATCAGACAAAATAGACTTTAAAATAAGGACTACTAGAAGAGACAAAGAAGGACACTACATAATGATCAAGGGATCGATCCAAGAAGAAGATATAACAATTGTAAATATTTATGCACCCAACATAGGAGCACCTCAATACATAAGGCAAATACTAACAGCCATAAAAGGAGAAATCGACAGTAACACACTCATAGTAGGGGACTTTAACACCCCACTTTCACCAATGGACAGATCATCCAAAATTAAAATAAATAAGGAAACACAAGCTTTAAATGATACATTAAACAAGATGGACTTAATTGATATTTATAGGACATTCCATCCAAAAACAACAGAATACACATTTTTCTCAAGTGCTCATGGAACATTCTCCAGGATAGATCATATCTTGGGTCACAAATCAAGCCTTGGTAAATTTAAGAAAATTGAAATTGTATCAAGTATCTTTTCCGACCACAATGCTATGAGACTAGATATCAATTACAGGAAAAGAGCTGTAAAAAATACAAACACATGGAGGCTAAACAATACACTACTTAATAACGAAGTGATCACTGAAGAAATCAAAGAGGAAATTAAAAAATACCTAGAAACAAATGACAATGGAGACACGACGACCCAAAACCTATGGGATGCAGCAAAAGCAGTTCTAAGAGGGAAGTTTATAGCAATACAATCCCACCTTAAGAAACAGGAAACATCTCGAATAAACAACCTAACCTTGCACCTAAAGCAATTAGAGAAAGAAGAACAAAAACATCCCAAAGTTAGCAGAAGGAAAGAAATCATAAAAATCGGATCAGAAATAAATGAAAAAGAAATGAAGGTAACGATAGCAAAGATCAATAAAACTAAAAGCTGGTTCTTTGAGAAGATTAACAAAATTGATAAACCATTAGCCAGACTCATCAAGAAAAAAAGGGAGAAGACTCAAATCAATAGAATTAGAAATGAAAAAGGAGAAGTAACAACTGACACTGCAGAAATACAAAAGATCATGAGAGATTACTACAAGCAACTCTATGCCAATAAAACGGACAACCTGGAAGAAATGGACAAATTCTTAGAAAAGCACAACCTGCCGAGACTGAATCAGGAAGAAATAGAATATATGAACAGACCAATCACAAGCACTGAAATTGAAACTGTGATAAAAAATCTTCCAACAAACAAAAGCCCAGGACCAGATGGCTTCACAGGCGAATTCTATCAAGCATTTAGAGAAGAGCTAACACCTGTCCTTCTGAAACTCTTCCAAAATATAGCAGAGGGAGGAACACTCCCAAACTCATTCTACGAGGCCACCATCACGTTGATACCAAAACCAGGCAAGGATGTCACAAAGAAAGAAAACTACAGGCCAATATCACTGATGAACATAGATGCAAAAATCCTCAACAAAATCCTAGCAAACAGAATCAAACAGCACATTAAAAGGATCATACACCATGATCAAGTGGGGTTTATTCCAGGAATGCAAGGATTCTTCAATATACGCAAATCAATCAACGTGATACACCATATTAACAAACTGAAGGAGAAAAACCATATGATCATCTCAATAGATGCAGAGAAAGCTTTCGACAAAATTCAACACCCATTTATGATAAAAACCCTGCAGAAAGTAGGCATAGAGGGAACTTTCCTCAACATAATAAAGGCCATATATGACAAACCCACAGCCAGCATCGTCCTCAATGGTGAAAAACTGAAACCATTTCCACTAAGATCAGGAACTAGACAAGGTTGCCCACTTTCACCACTCTTATTCAACCTAGTTTTGGAAGTTTTAGCCACAGCAATCAGAGAAGAAAAGGAAATAAAAGGAATCCAAATTGGAAAAGAAGAAGTAAAGCTGTCACTGTTTGCAGATGACATGATACTATACATAGAGAATCCTAAAGATGCTACCAGAAAACTACTAGAGTTAATCAATGAATTTGGTAAAGTTGCAGGATACAAAATTAATGCACAGAAATCTCTGGCATTCCTATATACTGATGATGAAAAATCTGAAAGAGAAATCAAGGAAACACTCCCATTTACCATTGCAACAAAAAGAATAAAATATCTAGGAATAAACCTACCTAAGGAGACAAAAGACCTGTATGCAGAAAATTATAAGACACTGATGAAAGAAATTAAAGATGATACAAATAGATGGAGAGATGTACCATGTTCTTGGATTGGAAGAATCAACATTGTGAAAATGACTCTACTACCCAAAGCAATCTACAGGTTCAATGCAATCCCTATCAAACTACCACTGGCATTTTTCACAGAACTAGAACAAAAAATTTCACAATTTGTATGGAAACACAAAAGACCCCGAATAGCCAAAGCAATCTTGAGAACGAAAAATGGAGCTGGAGGAATCAGGCTCCCTGACTTCAGACTATACTACAAAGCTACAGTAATCAAGACAGTATGGTACTGGCACAAAAACAGAAAGATAGATCAATGGAACAGGATAGAAAGCCCAGAGTTAAACCCACGGACATATGGTCACCTTATCTTTGATAAAGGAGGCAGGAATGTACAGTGGAGAAAGGACAGTCTCTTCAATAAGTGGTGCTGGGAAAACTGGATAGGGACATGTAAAACTATGAGATTAGATCATTCCCTAACACCATACACAAAAATAAGCTCAAAATGGATTAAAGACCTAAATGTAAGGCCAGACACTATCAAACTCTTAGAGGAAAACATAGGCAGAACACTCTATGACATAAATCACAGCAAGATCCTTTTTGACCCACCTCCTAGAGAAATGGAAATAAAGACAAAAATAAACACATGGGACCTAATGAAACTTAAAAGCTTTTGCACAGCAAAGGAAATCATAAACAAGACCAAAAGACAACCCTCAGAATGGGAGAAAATATTTGCCAATGAAGCAACTGACAAAGGATTAATCTCCAAAATTTATAAGCAGCTCATGCAGCTCAATAACAAAAAAACAAACAACCCAATCCAAAAATGGGCAGAAGACCTAAATAGACATTTCTCCACAGAAGATATACAGACTGCCAACAAACACATGAAAGGATGCTCAACATCTTTACTCATTAGAGAAATGCAAATCAAAACTACAATGAGATATCATCTCACACCAGTCAGAATGGCCATCATCAAAAAATCTAGAAACAATAAATGCTGGAGAGGGTGTGGAAAAAAGGGAACACTCTTGCACTGCTGGTGGGAATGTGAATTGGTACAGCCACTATGGAGAACGGTATGGAGGTTCCTTAAAAAACTACAAATAGAACTACCATATGACCCAGCAATCCCACTACTGGGCATATACCCTGAGAAAACCATAATTCAAAAAGAGACATGTACCAAAATGTTCATAGCAGCCCTATTTACAATAGCCCGGAGATGGAAACAACCTAAGTGTCTATCATCGGATGAATGGATAAAGAAGATGTGGCACATATATACAATGGAATATTACTCAGCCATAAAAAGAAATGAAATTGAGCTATTTGTAATGAGGTGGATAGACCTAGAGTCTGTCATACAGAGTGAAGTAAGTCAGAAAGAGAAAGACAAATACTGTATGCTAACACATATATATGGAATTTAAGAAAAAAAAATGTCATGAAGAACATAGGGGTAAGACAGGAATAAAGACACAGACCTACTAGAGAATGGACTTGAGGATATGGGGAGGGGGAAGGGTAAGCTGTGACAAAGTGAAAGAGCGGCATGGACATATATACACTACCAAACGTGAGGTAAATAGCTAGTGGGAAGCAGCCGCATAGCACAGGGAGATCAGCTTGGTACTTTGTGACCGCCTGGAGGGGTGGGATAGGGAGGGTGGGAGGGAGACGCAAAAGGGAGGGGATATGGAAACATATGTATATGTATAACTGATTAAATTTGTTATAAAGCAAAAAAATAAAATAAAATAAAATTAAAAAAAAAAAAAAAAAAAAAAAAAGATAAAAGCAGCAAGGGAAAACACAAATAACACACAAGGGAATCCCCATAAGGTTAACAGCTGATCTTTCAGCAGAAACTCTGCAAGCCAGAAGGGAGTGGTGGGACACATTTAAAGCGATGCAGGAGAAAAACCTACAACCAAGATTACTCTACCCAGCAAGGATCTCATTCAGATTTGATGGAGAAATTAAAACCTTTACAGACAAGCAAAAGCTGAGAGAGTTCCGCACCACCAAACCAGCTTTACAACAAATGCTAAAGGAATTTCTCTAGGCAGGAAACACAAGAGAAGGAAAAGACCTACAATAACAAAACCCAAAACAATTAAGAAAATGGGAATAGGAACATACATATCAATAATTACACCTTAAATGTAAATGGATTAAATGCTCCAACCAAAAGACACAGACTGGCTGAATGGATACAAAACCAAGACCCATATATACGCTGTCTACAAGAGACCCACTTCAGACCTAAGGACACATACACACTGAAAGTGAGGGGATGGAAAAAGATACTCCACACAAATGGAAATCAAAAGAAAGCTGGAGTAGCAATTCTCATATCAGAAAAAATAGACTTTAAAATAAACACTATTACAAGAGACAAAGAAGGACACTACATAACGATCAAGGGATCGATCCAAGAAGAAGATATAACACTTGTAAATACTTATGCACCCAACACAGGAGCACCTCAATACATAAGGCAAATGTTAACAGCCATAAAAGGGGAAATCGACAGTAACACAATCATAATAAGGGACTTTAACACCCCATGTTCACCAATGGACAGATCATCCAAAGTGAAAATAAATAAGGAAACACAAGCTTTAAATGATATATTACACAAGATGGACTTAACTGATATTTATATGACATTCCATTCAAAAACAACAGCATACACATTTTTCTCAAGTGTTCATGGAACATTCTACAGGATAGATCATACCCTGGGTCACAAATAAAGCCCTGGTAAATTTAAGAAAACTGAAATCGTATCAAGTATCTTTTCCGACCACAACGCTATAAGACTAGGTATCAATTACAGGAAAAGATCTGTAAAAAAATACAAACACATGAGGCTAAACAATACACTACTTAATAACGAAGTGATCACTGAAGAAATCAAAGAGGAAATTAAAAAATACCTAGAAACAAATGACAATGGAGACACGACTACACAAAACCTATGGAATGCAGCAAAAGCAGTTCTAAGAGATAAGTTTATAGCAATACAATCCTACCTTAAGAAACAGGAAACATCTCAAATAAACAACTTAACCTTGCACCTAAAGCAGTTACAGAAAGAATAACAAAAAAACCCCTAAGCTAGCAGAAGGAAAGAAATCATAAAGATCAGCTCAGAAATAAATGAAAAAGAAATGAAGGAAACGATAGCAAAGATCAATAAAACTAAAAGCTGGTTCTCTGAGAAGATAAACAAAATTCATAAAGCATTAGCCAGACTCATCAAGAAAAAAAGGGAGAAGACTCAAATCAATAGAATTAGAAATGAAAAAGGAGAAGTAACAACTGACACTGCAGAAATACAAAGGATCATGAGAGATTACTACAAGCAACTTTATGCCAGTAAAAGGGACAACGTGGAAGAAATGGACAAATTCTTAGAAATGCACAACCTGCCAAGAATGAAGCAGGAAGAAATAGAAAATATAAACAGACCAATCACAAGCACTGGTATTGAAACGGTGATTAAAAATCTTCCAACAAACAAAAGCCCAGGACCAGGTGGCTTCACAGGCAAATTCTATCAAACATTTAGAGAAGAGCTAACACCTATCCTTCTCAAACTCTTCCAGAATATAGCAGAGGGAGGAACACTCCCAAACTCATTCTATGACGCCACCATCACCCTGACACCAAAACCAGACAAAGATGTCACAAAGAAAGAAAACTACAGGCCAGTAACACTGATGAACATAGATGCAAAAATCCTCAACAAAATACTAGCAAACAGAATCCAACAGCACATTAAAAGGATCATACGACATGATCAAGTGGGGTTTATTCCAGGAATGCAAGGATTCTTCAATATACACAAATCAAACAACATGATACACCATATTAACAAAGTGAAGGAGAAAAACCATATGATCATCTCAATAGATGCAGAGAAAGCTTTCGATAAAATTCAACACCCATTTATGATAAAAACCCTGCAGAAAGTAGGCAGAGGGAACTTTCCTCAACATAATAAAGGCCATGTATGACAAACCCACAGCCAACATCTTCCTCAATGGTGAAAAACTGAAACCATTTCCACTAACATAAGGAACAAGACAAGGTTGCCCACTCTCGCCACTATTATTCAACACAGTTTTGGAAGTTTTAGCCACAGCTATCAGAGAAGAAAAAGAAATAAAAGGAATACAAATCAGAAAAGAAGAAGTAAAGCTGTCACTGTTTGCAGATGACATGATACTCTACATAGAGAATCCTAAAGATGCTACCAGAAAACTACTAGAGCTAATCAATGAATTAGGTAAAGTAGCAGGATACAAAATTAATGCACAGAAATCTCTGGCATTCCTATACACTAATGATGAAAAATCTGAAAGTGAAATCAAGAAAACACTCCCATTTACCAGTGCAACAAAAAGAATAAAATATCTAGGAATAAACCTACCTAAGGAGACAAAAGACCTGTATGCAGAAAATTATAAGACACTGATGAAAGAAATTAAAGATGATACAAATAGATGGAAAGATATACCATGTTCTTGGATTGGAAGAATCAACATTGTGAAAATGACTCTACTCCCCAAAGCAATCTACAGATTCAATGCAATTCCTATCAAACTACCACTGGTATTTTTCACAGAACTAAAACAAAAAATTTCACAATTTGTATGGAAACATAAAATACCCCAAATAGCCAAAGCAATCTTGAGAACGAAAAGTGGAGCTGGAGGAATCAGGCTCCCTGACTTCAGACTATACTACAAAGCTACAGTAATCAAGACAGTATGGTACTGGCACAAAAACAGAAATATAGATCAATGGAACAGGATAGGAAGCCCAGAGATAAACCCACGCATATATGGTCACCTTATCTTTGATAAAAGAGGCAAGAATATACAGTGGAGAAAAGACAGCCTCTTCAATAAGTGGTGCTGGGAAAACTGGACAGGTACATGTAAAAGTATGAGATTAGAACACTCCCTAACACCATACACAAAAATAAGCTCAAAATGGATTAAAGACCTAAATGTAAGGCCAGAAACTATCAAACTCTTAGAGGAAAACATAGGCAGAACACTCTATGATATAAATCACAGCAAGATCCTTTCTGACCCACCTCCTAGAGAAATGGAAATAAAAACAAAAATAAACAAATGGGGGCTTCCCTTGTGGTGCAGTGGTGGAGAGTCCACCTGCCAATGCAGGTGACACGGGTTCATGCCCCGGTCCGGGAAGATCCCACATGCCACAGAGCAGCTGGGCCCGTAAGCCATGGCCGCTGAGCCTGCACATCCAGAGCTGGGCGAGGCCACAACAGTGAGAGGCCCACGTACCATAAGTAAGTAAGTAAGTAAGTACGTACGTACGTACGTACATATGTACGTACGTAAGTAAATAAACAAACAAACAAACAAACAAACGGGACCTAATGAAACTTCAAAGCTTTTGCACAGCAAAGGAAACCATAAACAAGACCAAAAGACAACCCTCAGAATGGGAGAAAATATTTGCAAATGAAGCAACTGACAAAGGATTAATCTCCAAAATTTATAAGCAGCTCATGCAGCTCAATAGCAAAAAAACAAACAACCCAATCCAAAAATGGGCAGAAGACTTAAATAGGCATTTCTCCACAGAAGATATACAGACTGCCAACAAACACATGAAAGAATGCTCAACATCATCAATCATTAGAGAAATGCAAATCAAAACTACAATGAGATATCATCTCACACCAGTCAGAATGGCCATCATCAAAAAATCTACAAACAGTAAATGCTGGAGAGGGTGTGGAAAAAAGGGAACACTCTTGCACTGCTGGTGGGAATGTGAATTGGTACAGCCGCTATGGAGAACGGTATGGAGGTTCCTTAAAAAACTACAAATAGAACTACCATATGACCCAGCAATCCCACTACTGGGCATATACCCTGAGAAAACCATAATTCAAAAAGAGACATGTACCAAAATGTTCATAGCAGCTCTATTCACAATAGCCCGGAGATGGAAACAACCTAAGTGTCCATCATCGGATGAATGGATAAAGAAGATGTGGCACATATATACAATGGAATATTACTCAGCCATAAAAAGAAACGAAATTGAGCTATTTGTAATGAGGTGGATAGACCTAGAGTCTGTCATACAGAGTGAAGTAACTCAGAAAGAGAAAGACAAATACTGTATGCTAACACATATATATGGAATTTAAGAAAAAAAAATGTCATGAAGAACCTAGGGGTAAAACAGGAATAAAGACACAGACCTACTTGAGAATGGACTTGAGGATATGGGGAGGGGGAAGGGTAAGCTGTGATAAAGCGAGAGAGAGGCATGGACATATATACACTACCAAATGTAAGGTAGATTGATAGTGGGAAGCAGCCGCGTAGCACAGGGAGATCAGCTCCGTGCTTTGTGACCGCCTGGAGGGGTGGGATAGGGAGGGTGGGAGGGAGGGAGACGCAAGAGGGAAGGGATGTGGGAACAGATGTATATGTATAACTGATGCACTTTGTTATAAAGCAGAAACTAATACACCATTGTGAAGCAATTATACTCCAATAAAGTTGTAAAAAAAAATCTAGAAACAATAAATGCTGGAGAGGGTGTGGAGAAAAGGGAACACTCTTGCACTGTTGGTGGGAATGTAAATTGATGCAGCCACTATGGAGAACAGTATGGAGGTTCCTTAAGAAACTAAAAACAGAACTACCATACGACCCAGCAAGCCCACTACTGGGCATATACCCTGAGAAAACCATAATTCAGAAAGAGTCATGTACCAATATGTTCATTGCAGCTCTATTTACAATAGCCAGGACATGGAAGCAACTTAAGTGACCATTAACAGATGGATGGATAAAGAAGATGTGGCACATATATACAATAGAATATTACTCAGCCATAAAAACGAAATTGAGTTATTTGTAGTGAGGTGGGTGTACCTAGAGTCTGTCACACAGAGTGAAGTAAGTCTGAAAGAGAAAACAAATACCGTATGCTAACACATATATATGGAATCTAAGAAAAAAAATGGTCATGAAGAACCTAGGGGTAAGATGTGAATAAAGACACAGACCTACTAGAGAATGGACTTGAGGATATGGGGAGGGGGAAGGGTAAGCTGGGACAAAGCGAGAGAGAGGCATGGACATATATACACCACCAAACGTAAAATAGATAGCTAGTGGGAAGAAGCCACATAGTACAGGGAGATCAGCTCGGTGCTTTGTGACCACCTGGATAGGTGGGATAGGGTGGGTGGGAGGGATGGAGACCCAAGAGGGAAGAGATATGGGGACATACGTATATGTATAACTGGTTCACTCTGTTATAAAGCAGAAACTAACACACCATTGTAAAGCAATTATACTCCAATAAAGATGTTAAAAAAAAAAGACAGGTAAATAAAAAAAAAAAATATATATATATATATATATAGAGAGAGAGAGAGAGAGAGAGACACATATAGATTAAAAGCTACATCTACTGAGAAAGATATACCAGGCTAACACAAATTTAAAAAGTGGGAGAACCGATATTAATTTCAGACACAGCAGACTTCAGAATAAGGAAAATTATCAGGGATAAATAATGGCTTTACATAATGATAAAGGAGTCAATTCCCCAAGAAGACGTAATACTCCTTAATGCGTACGTACCTAACAAGAGAGCATCAAATTACTTGAGGCAAAACGTGACAGCACTGCAAGGAAAAAGAGATGAGTCTGCTATCACAGTTGGAGTCCTCAACACCCCTCTCTCAGAAATGGACAGATCCAACAAGCAGAAAACCCAGAACAATATAGTTGAACTCACCAGATTAGGAAGGAAGAAATAAAATAATTAGTTAAATGTTTAAAGGAATAAAAAAGGAAGCAATAAGACACTATCTAAATTGACCAGAGAGAGACAAAAGGAAAGCCTAATCACTAAAACAGAATGCAATATATGAGACATCAGCCAAAAAAGGAATTAATGAACTGGATCTAACAGCTCAAGAAATCTCCCATGAAAGCTTCTGTAGTACAGAGGCACCAGGAGATATAAATATAAAGGAAAGATTAAGAGAAAAGGAGGACAGATCTAAGTGGAATTCCAAAAGAAAGTACAAAGAATATGAAAAAGAAATATCTGAAGACATAATGACAGAATGTGCCAGAACTGATGAAAGATCCACAGATACAAGAAGCACTACACACACACACACACACACACACACACACACACACACACACACACACACACACACACACACCAAGGCAGATAAATAAAAAACAAATCCACACCTGAGTACATTTTAGCAAAACACAGAGCCAAGGAGACAGGGACTTACAGAGCAATGACAGGCTGAGAACAGACATCTCAACAGCAACAATGGCAGAGATCAATGAACTAAGATCTTCAAAGCACTGACAGAAAATACAGAATTCTATTCTGGATATGTAACACAGAACTATATACCCAGAAAAACTGTCTTTTAAGAATTAAAAGTTAAATAACAAAGATGATTAAAAAGGGCAAAAGCTAAATTTTAAAACCAGCTGAACTCACAAAATAACTTCTAAAGAATATTTTGCAGGTAGGAGAATGACTCAGAAGGAAAGTCTAAGAAGAAGAAACAATGAAAAAAGAAATTGTTAAACACGTAGGTAAAATTAAACACTGTCTTTTCAAAAAAGAACAGTAACAGCAGACACTTACACAGCACCTGCTAACCACCAGATACAGTTCTCAATGCTCTACAGGTACTGCATTTCTCATTCAAAACCCCTGGTCTCAGGAAAAAAGTCCTTTTACTGTCCATACTTTACAGATGAGGAAACTGAGGCACAGGGAAGTTAAGCACTTTGCCCAACTTTACTCATCTGGTAAGTGGCAGAGCTGGGGTTCAAACAGGCTGTAGGTTTCTAGCCCCTGTGATTAACCACTGACCTGTGTCTATTTGAAGGAGGAAATAGAAAACTAAAAAAAGAAAAAAAAAGAAAATTTGGTGAAAAGAAGACTGATCAGAGCTATACTCCAAGGCCCTTATAATGTTCAGCAAGTTAAAACACTAGTTAACTTTACACTTGATTAGCTTAGGTAAGCATGGTGAATTGTAAAGGGCCATCTCTGAAAGACCAGAAACAAAGTATACAACAGCCCAGTCACAAGACAGAAAAAATGGAGGAGGTGGGAGTGGATTCAAATCAGTCCTCTGAAAAGGGGAAAACGAAACAAAAAGCAGAATAAATGAAAACAAGAGACAGAAGTTAAATGCAAATATATTAGTCATCACAGCACATCAATGATTAAAAGACCTAGTCTTGCCAGTTCAAAGAGTATCAGATTACACCAAAGGGAAAAAAACCCAGAAAAACAGTTAAATGCTTTCACAAGAGACATACCCAAAACCTAAGATCAAGTTAAGAATGAAAATAAAACGATTTTAAAGTGAGAGAGTGGCGTAGACATACATACATTACCAAACGTAAAATAGATAGCTAGGGGGAAGCAGCCACATAGCACAGGGAGATGAGCTCGGTGCTTTGTGACCTCCTAGAGGGGTGGGATTGGGAGGGTGGGAGGGAGGGAGATGCAAGAGGGAAGAGATATGGGGACATATGTATATGTATAGCTGATTCACTTTGTTATAAAGCAGAAACTAACACACCATTGTAAAGCAATTATACTCCAATAAAGATGTTAAAAAATAATAATAATTAAAAAAAGGAAAAGGATTTTAAAAAGAAGATACGTTATGTATATAGAAATGAAAAGAAAGCTAGGGTTACTCTATTAACATCAAACAAAATACATTTTAAGGCAAAAGTAGTTAACATGGAGCAAAGAAGAGAGCTAGCCACAGAGTGATCAACAGTTCCATTCACCGGGTGCACATCACAACTCTAACCTGATAAAACTCAAAATGAAATAACGCTGAAATACACAAAGCAAAAAGTGATGGGGAGAAATTAGTTATCCACCATCAAAATACAAGAGTTCAATTAGCTCTCTCAATTACGTATAAATCAAGCTGGGGGAAAAAAAGTAAACATTTAGAAGATGTTAATTGCACAATTAACAAACTTGGCCTTAATGAATGAATACAGAATCTTGTATCCTATTCAGAGAATGCATATTCTTCTCAAGCACAAAAGAACATTAAAAAAAAATTACCATGTAAAGTTGAGTCTCAACATATTTTAAAGAATAAGTGTCGGGCCTCCCTGGTGGCGCAGTGGTTGAGAGTCCGCCTGCCGATGCAGGGGATACGGGTTCGTGCCCCGGTCTGGGAGGATCCCATATGCCGTGGAGCGGCTGGGCCCGTGGGCCATGGCCGCTGGGCCTGCGCCTCCGGAGCCTGTGCTCCACAACGGGAGAGGCCACAACAGTGAGAGGCCCGCATACCGCAAAAAAAAAAAAAAAAAAAAAGAATAAGTGTCAAAGAAATATGACTACAAAGCTAATAAGTTAAAAGCAATTACACAGGGCTTCCCTGGTGGTGCAGTGCTTAAAAATCCACCTGCCAATGTAGGGGACATAGGTTCAAGCCCTGGTCTGGGAAGATTCCACATGCCATGGAGCAACTAAGCCTGTGTGCCACAACTACTGAGCCCATGGGCCGCAACTACTGAAGCCCATGCACCTAGGGCCCGTGCTCCGCAGCGAGAGGCCACCGCAATAAGAAGCCTGCACACCACAACTAACAGTAACCCCCGCTCGCCACAACTAAGACCCAACTAAGAGAGAGCCCGCACGCAGCAACAAAGACCCAATGCGGCCAAAAAAAAAAAAAAAAACAAACCCTAGAAGTAATTACACATATGATCATGAAACTATATATTGGAAAATTTTAAACAAACACATTTCTAAATAACTTATAAAACAAAGAAGACATTATAATGGAAAATGTAAAATACTCAATGTGAATTAAAATACTACATGCCAAAACTTGTCATCTACAGAAAAAGCAGTGTTTTGTGGGAAATTTATTTCCTTAAATGCTTACAATAGAAAAGAAAAAATGTTACAAATTAAGAAGATAAATGTTCATTTTAAAAGTACAGCATAAACCAAAGGACAGTAAAGGAGATAATAAAGATAAGAAGAGAAATTCATAAAAGAGAAAAAATAACATTAGAGAGGCTAAGCAAAGTCAAATGTTGACCCTTCAAAAAAAGTAATGAAAGACACAAACCTCTGGCTAGACAGATGAAGAAAAGGGAAGCACAAATAAACAATACTGGGAATGAGAAGGGGGGTAAAACTATAGATGCAGTGAAGATTAAAAAGATAAAAGAATACCATCAACAATTGAACGCTTAAATATTTGATAACATGAAATGAACAAATTCCTAGGAAACATAATTTAATAAAACTAATTCAAGAAGAAAGATAAAAGTCTAAGCTGTGCTATAAACATTAAAGAAAATGACTCAGTAGTTTAAAATCATCCCACAAAGAAAACATCAAGTCCAGATATTTTCCAGATAAGTTCCACCAACATTCAAGGAAGACACCACTGCAGTATTACACAAACTCATCCAGAGAAGAGAAAAAGTGGTAACACCCACAACTAATTCTATGAGGCTATTATACTTTGATACCAAAACCAGATATGGAGAGCACAGGAATAAAAATTAAAGGCAACCTGGTGGCACAGTGGTTAACAATCCACCTGCCAACGCAGGGGACATGGGTTTGACCCCTGGTCCAGGAAGATCCCACATGCCATGGAGCAACTAAGCCCATGCGCCACAACCACTGAGCCTGCGCTCTAGAGCCCACAAGCCACAACTACTGAAGCCCGCGCACCTAGAGCCCGTGCTCCGCAACAAGAGAAGCCACCACAATGAGAAGTCCGTGCACTGCAACGAAGAGTAGCCCCCGCTCGCCGCAACTAGAGAAAGCCCACGTGCAGCAATGAAGACCCAACACAGCCAAAAATAAATAAATAAATAAATTTTTTAAAAAGAGGCTCAGGGCTTCCCTGGTGGCGCAGTGGTTGAGAGTCCGCCTGCCGATGCAGGGGACGTGGGTTCGTGCCCCAGTCAGGGAAGATCCCACATGCCGCGGAGTGGCTGGGCCCGTGAGCCATGGCCGCTGAGCCTGCGCGTCCAGAGCCTGTGCTCCGCAACGGGAGAGGCCACAACAGTGAGAGGCCCACGTACCACAAAAAAAAAATAATAAAAAATAAATAAAATAAAAAAGGGGCTCAAATGGATCGCTGAAATGCAGCCAGCAGCTGAACAAGAACAGAGTCCTGGCTATTGTCCAGCCTCAGTTGGGTTCTATGGGAGGGATAACTTCCAAGTGATTCCTTCTTGGTTCCAATGGTGAGCAGGAATGCTGACCCGCAGCCAACAGATGGACAGGGCAGACACAGAGAGCACGCCCGACTGTCCATCGAGGCCGTGTCCTGGGGCAGAGGGCAGGGCAGGAAGGCAGGGGACCAGAGCTGACTGATGGCCCAGTGCCCATCCAAGTGGACACATTTCCAATCCTAAACATGTGCTCAGGACTACACAGAAATGGCTGTGGGGTATACAATAACTTCCAATACACAGAGAGTCCGAGCTTGGTGAGCAGCACTTACACACGTGCCTGGCCCTGAATGAATGAGTAGTCTTGGACTCAAAAGGACACTGCAGCAGGAAGCCAGGTGGGAATCATCTTATCCGTCAGGGATAGAGAGAAGAATACAGATGTCTACATCATAAGCAGCCAGCTAAAGTATTTTCTTACTTTGCCAAAACTCTCACATTATGACCATAATGACTTTTTTGGACAGAAATATTTTCATTTCCTCATAACAATGGCATTACATGCTTAATCAAGCAACAATAAACAAATATTATAAAACCTCTACCAAGTAACCAGCCTGAGACTAGATAATACAAAATTAATATAAAAATACAAGATCTGGTCCCTGACCTTAAACAGTTCACAGTCTAACTAATGGAAGCAAAACTCACAAACATGAAATAATCAGAGAACAATTAAGGGTGAAAGTGTGGGACTCTGTACAGGCTTGAACAGTCTAAGATCTCATGGAGTCAAACCAGTAGTAAAAAAGCATTTAGCCTGAAAGTCAGGAGAACTGAGTCCGTACCATGTGTGACCATCAGTGGCACAGGAAAGGAAGAATAGGTGTATTTGTGGCAGGTGACGTGTAGGTTAACCTTTCATCATGATAGCACCCAAGAGGTAGGTATTATCCCCATTCTACAGACAAGGAATCTGAGGTTCATACCTTGGGCAGGTTACTTAACCACAGTGGTCTCAGTTTTTTCACTTGTAAAATAAAGGTCTTCAAACTGGGGACGAACAAGCACCAGAGTTTCCTGGAAGTGACTCAGAAACCTGAAGTGGGCAGGACTCTGGGGCAAAGGTACCAAAGCCTCGCCTCGGGTCAACAGCAACGCCCACTTCCCCACAGAATATTTTGCTGTTATAACCTCAGCACTGAGAAGCGCACCTACTATACAATGACTGATAGATAAAAATTCGAGGAATGAATGGATGAACCAAGGGCACATCACAATGGGCTCCAAGGTGACTCTCCTTTGGTGGCTCATTGCCTTATACATCTAGTTTTTTTTGTTTGTCCGTATTTCAGAGCTCTTAAGCAGTGGGTTGAGGGTGGCATTCTTCCAGAGGGGATTTGTGTTTACTTCTGCCAAGCCCTTGGGCACTTCCAACCCAGATGCACTGAGATGAGCTTCCCATCTTGGGTTTTTCCAGACCGTGCAGGTGGCATAAATTCAAATCCCAAATCCAACAAGATTCAAAAGAGACTTTTTTTAAAGCTAAGAAGACACCTCCTCCTCCCTTTGCTAATGGATGTTCCCACCCCACGCATACTCCCAGCCTAGCCCTTCAAAGAGGTTCAGATGAAACTGTCTCCCTGAAATCCAGGTCCCCAGAATCAGCAGAAGTCCTCTCACTGTCATGTCCCACTCTGGTTTTAGCCCCTCTCTCTCTCTCTCTCTCTCTCTTAGAAACGTTTACTCCTCTTTATCTTTTTCCCCACCTGTGGGTTTCTCACTTTCTTATAATAAAGATAATAAAAGGGTGTTTGTTTTATTTTCTCCAGTATTTCTAATGGAAATGTTTCTAGCAGGAAGGTTTCCATAACATCTGGTCAGCTTCCATTTCCAGGAGAGGTTCACACACTACCACCTACCACCTTCCAACGTGGGTTTAGAAATCATCCCTAAGGTGAGCAAGAGCTGAAACAAGGGGAGCAGTCAAAGCAGGATATGCCCAGAGCAGGCAAAGGAAACGTGCAAGCCCGCGTGAGAGGTAGCTAGGGCTGGCTGGGGAAGAGCAGGACACAGGGCGGGGCGCAAAAGCCCTGGAGGGCAGAAGACAAAAAGCAGGCGCTTACTTCATAATGATAAGGAGACCCATGTGAACTTCAGAAATTAGTTCTGAGGATGACCGGAAGAAAAAGAAAACAATGTTTATCTTTACGGGTACTTCCACCAGTTGAAAAGGACAATTTGGGAATATAACTCTATCGTTTGTATATATAACTTATCAAAAAAATTGAAGACAAGCACACAGATCTAAAGTTAAATCAATTCAAGTAGAGGATATGGCATAGGAAACCCCATGTACAGGAAATGAGATAAATGAAGTGGATGTTCCATTATTGGAAACAAGTTATCAGCTGTGTTATGCTGCTGTGAAATCATAAGATTCACAGCACAAGCCAAACCTTGTCACATTCCATACTAAGGTGCTGCTTTACAAAGGAATTTGGTTATAAAGACTGGGGAGTAAGTGGACCATCACCAAGGGCTTGGAAATGCTTATTATTTTAATTCAATTATTACTGAATGTAGTCAAGCATAATGCTTCAAGATTTGTTTATTATTTCTTTTTTTGTAATAACCATACATGGGAGATAATCACAATTAGCAAAAGGAAGCTCAAAGAAGCTGGATGAAGATCCAGTGTCACACCACCACATCTTAGCACTTACAGGCACACAACTCTGTAGCTTTTCACATAATATAACGTTCTGTATATGAAATAGCTGAAAGAATTCAAAACTGAGAAAAAGCTGGTAAGAAATGGGGTTCATCAAGGAAAGCGCCTGTGTCCCTATAGGACCCAGATACCTGCTTCCCACAGGCGCTGTTACAGTAACACTAACAAGAATGAAAAGTGTCAGGGAAAATTCAGTTAATTCATAGGCTGAGTAAGTGTGCAAATAAAACATGAGAAAATGAAGTGCAGAATTTAAATCTCCACTATCATGCTCTCTAATCACTGGAGCAACCCTTCTTCCCAGAAAACAGCATTACCTCAAACAAAAGAGAAGACACTGGGAAGCAGGAAAAAGGATAATGATCCAAATCTTCCCTTAAACCGCATTTCAATTAAGGGCAATAATCACTGCTGGAGATAATGAACGTAAGTCTTGGGTTCGGGCAATGATTTATATCACCCAGGTTCTCAGAAGGGATTCAGAGTCATTTAACAAAAGCTTAAGCTTTCAGAAGAAACAGATCAGTTCTGTTTCCTTCAAGTTCTTATACCACAACCTTAAGATCTTAAGTAAAATATTATTAGTATACCTAAATATGGAAATACTAAGCCTGGCCCAGGACTAAACAAGAAAGAAAAGTCGACTGGAGTCAGCAGGAAAAGAAGGCTGTAGTACAACAGGCGTAATAAACTCAAAGCAAGTACTTAATGAATAATGAACACGCACCGTTCTTTTAATGAGTATATTAAAAGCACAAATCTCTCCAGAAAGAATTTAAAGCACCTGATTAAAAAGTGCATACAAAATAAAATCAGATTATTTATCACCTTAAAACAGTTTTAAAGGAAAAAAGTTAAGAAAAAGGAGACAGAAAAAATGTCAACACTGAGCACAAAAATCTTGGCCTTAAGTATGCCTGCAACCAGGGCAGAAGGAGACTCAGGATGGCTTACATAAATCTTATTATCAGAAATGAGGAAACTGTCTATTACCCAGGAAAGAAACATTTTCCCTATTACTGTATTCTGAAAAAATTTCAATATCAAAGCACTATAGAATGGCCATCAGATGATGGAAAAGATAATGTCTGTAACAATCTCACACAAATGTAGAAGAGGATTTACAATTATTTTCTATAGTGAAATACGAATTAAAAACTTAACGTTAATAGGTAACGGCAGCTTTTTGAGGGCTAGGGTACTGTGGTCTGAAATGTGCTATGAGGTGAACAGAGAATGTGTCCGTCCTAAAAAGGACGTCTAAAAAGCATGACTTTTTTTTTTAAACATCTTTATTGGAGTATAATTGCTTTACAATGGTGTGTTAGTTTCTGCTTTATAACAAAGTGAACCAGCTATACATGTACATATATCCCCATATCTCCTTTCTCTTGCATCTCCCTCTCACCCTCCCTATCCCACCCCTCTAGGTGGTCACAAAGCACCGAGTTGATCTCCCTGTGCTATGTGGCTGCTTCCCACTAGCTATTTTACATTTGGTAGTGTATATATGTCCATGCCACTCTCTCACTTTGTCCCAGCTTACCCTTCCCCCTCCCTGTGTCCTCAAGTCCATTCTCTACGTCTGCGCCTTTATTCCTGTCCTGCCCCTAGGTTCATCAGAACCTTTTTTTTTTTTTTAGATTCCATATATATGTGTTAGCATACGGTATTTGTCTTTCTCTTTCTGACTTACTTCACTCTGTATGACAGACTCTAGGTCCAACCACCTCACTACAAATAACTCAATTTCATTTCTTTTTATGGCTGAGTAATATTCCATTGTATATATGTGCCACATCTTCTTTATCCATTCATCTGTCGATGGGCACTTAGTGCTTCCATGTCCTGGCTATTGTAAAGAGAGCTGCAATGAACACTGTGGTACATGACTCTTTTTGAATTATGGTTTTCTCAGGGTATATGTCCAGTAGTGGGACTGCTGGGTCGTATGGTAGTTCTGTTTTTAGTTTTTTAAGGAACCTCTATACTGTTCTCCATAGTGGCTGTATCAATTTACATTCTCACCAACAGTGCAGGAGGGTTCCCTTTTCTTCACACCCTCTCCATCATTTATTGTTTGTAGATTTTTATTTTTTTTTTTGCGGTACACGGGCCTCTCACTGTTGTGGCCTCTCCCGTTGTGGAGCACGGGCTCCGGACGCACAGGCTCAGCAGCCATGGCTCACGGGCCCAGCCGCTCCACGGCATGTGGGATCTTCCCGGACCGGGGCACGAACCCATGTCCCCTGCATCGGCAGGCGGACTCTCAACCACTGCGCCACCAGGGAAGCCCTGTTTGTAGATTTTTTGATGATGGCCATTCTGACTGGTGTGAGGTGATACCTCACTGTAGTTTTGATTTGCATTTCTCTAATGATTAGTGATGTTGAGCATCCTTTCATGTGTTTGTTGGCAATCTGTGTATGTTCTTTGGAGAAATGTCTATTTAGGTCTTCTGCCCATTTTTGGTTTGGGTTGTTTGTTTTTTTGATATTGAGCTGAGTGAGTTCCTTGTAAATTTTGGAGATTAATCCTTTGTCCGTTGCTTCATTTGCAAATATTTTCTCCCATTCTGAGGGTACCACGCACATATGGTCACCTTATTTTTGATAAAGGAGGCAAGGATATACAATGGAGAAAAGACAGCCTCTTCAATAAGTGGTGCTGGGAAAACAGGACAGCTACGTGTAATTAGAACACTCCCTAACACCATACACAAAAATAAACTCCAAATGGATTAAAGACCTAAGTGTTAAGGCCAGACACTATAAAACTCTTAGAGGAAAACATAGGCAGAACACTCTATGACATAAATCACAGCAAGGTCCTTTTTGACCCACCTCCTAGAGTAATGGAAATAAAAACAAAAATAAACAAATGGGACCTAATGGAACTTAAAAGCTTTTGCACAGCAAAGGAAACCATCAACAAAAGCATGACTCTTAATCAGACTAGTTACAAATTAAGATAAGGGCCCTAAGGCTCACACTCCATCTCCCCGCTTCCCTCTGTCACCTGTGAAGTGCCGCCACTTCAGTCCTCATCCCTTTGCGCTGATGGAAGGATTAAACGCCAGGATGGGAAAAAAAGACCCCACTATTTAGGCTGGTTCTGTAAATAAGGATATTAAAGCAAGGACTTCAGCCCAGGGAGCCCAAAGTCTCAATTAACTCTCTCAGATACCAGTGAAATGCATGGAAACTAGTGACGAAATTCCATTTCTTTCTCCTGCCTTTTTGAATATCCTTCCCAGAACATTCCCAAGCTGAGGCAGCTAGCTCTACCAGGCCCTATGTGATGATCCATATCCCTCCCAGCCACTCACCCAAAAACTTGGGAGAACGAAAGATTCAAAGTGGCTCTTTTTTCTCAGATATAACATAAGGTATCTGCTATTTCTTCCTAAATAAAATATTTTAAGAATAAAAATCAACTAAATTTATTTATCCATACATCTGTCCCTCTATTAGTTCACTGAACAAACACCTGCAGACTAAGTGCCGCCTGTCGTATCAGCAAACAAAGGACGTGGCAGCCATCAAGCCATCAGCCACTACAGGCTCCCCCTTTTCCCCTCCTTCCCACAGTGAGTCCTGAGGGAACTCAGGATGGATACTTGCCCCAGATAGCTAAGGTGCACATCAAAGGAATGTTTTCAATGAGCCCAGACTCCTGCACCTTCTCATACATAGAAAAGTGCTAAATTCATTAATTTGAGATGTCTGGTTTTCTTTAATTAACACTAGTATTTTGATGTTCCCACTACTTGGGGGTTTTTTGGGGGGTTTTTTTTTTGCAGTACGCGGGCCTCTCACTGTTGTGGCCTCTCCCATTGCGGAGCACAGGCTCCGACGCGCAGGCTCAGCGGCCATGGCTCACGGGCCCAGCCGCTCCGTGGCATGTGGGATCCTCCTGGACCGGGGCACGAACCCGTGTCCCCTGCATTGGCAGGAGGACTCTCAACCACCGCGCCACCCGGGAAGCCCCCACTACTCAGTTTTTGTTGCACAAACCCCTATATATTCCGGCTCCTCCCATACCCTTGGGAGCAGTTCTCCTCAGAGCAATCTGAGAGGCTGTCTTCTGGCTTCAGCCCTCAGAAAATCAGCCGAATAATACATAATTCTCAACTTCTAGGCTGTGCATTTCTTTTCAGTCGACAACGTGAGCACCTTACACCCCAGCCTCTGTGCTAAGCAGTGAAGAAACTATCAATAAAACACATCCCTGACTTTCTAATTTAGATGACAAATGACAGTGTTTCCCTCTCCCAATTTAAATGGTTAAAATGTGTACTGCACGATAAGAATGCACCTTTCAAATAGCATTAGAATGTAAGACTGTCTCCTGCAAACCCGATAATGGGTCGGGGACTCAAATACAAAATCACCCGACTAGGGCCACTGGGCAGCTGGGACAGCTGGGCTCTCAGCTCTGTGCCCGCAGCCAGCAGGCACTGTGCCAAGAGCTTTCCTGGCTACAGAGGCACTGAGGCAGCCATTTGAGGGGGAGATCAGATCGTGCAGGGACTCTTCCTGACCATGGTTTTCTCCTTTGGTGTGAAGCAGTTTTTAATCTCACTGAAGAATTTCTGTAAGAAACTAATCTTCACTGTAAAAATAAAATCTACATTCAGGCAGCCACTTACTCCAAGAAGCTAAGAAAATGGGTTCCTGGTGAAGGAAAATGAACAAATGTTAAATAACCAGGGAAGATAAGGTAATAAATGACCAGTGGAAAGTATTAAAAATAAAAAAGCAATACCAAGAAAAAAAAAAGATACAATGGCATAAAAGCGTAGTACCGTGCACTTGGCATGGCTTCAATTATTCATTTTATAATGTATAACCATTCCTTTTTTTAAATGCATTCATAACACATTGGGCTTGCTACCACAAGATTAATGTTGTACCACAGTTCTAATTAAAATTCACACCAAGGCCTACCTCTCAACAACAAACATTGAAGATGATCTATAAAAGGAAATGAAGAGAGAATATATTTTTAAAATATGCCATTTTCTCACTTACTGAATTATCCATTTTGACTCCCCAGTTACTGAGAAAGCCAGACCCTTACATCTACCGTGATGCATCTCCTGTCTATCCACACGACTAATGCCTCAACATTCAGCCTGCTCATAAAGAGGCATCTCCTGATTTCAAACACCATTTTGAAGCAACAGCCCTATGTTCTAGAGAATGACTTTCTAGGTAGAGAGGTTCACATGCTAATTCCAAGCCAAGCAAGTATCCAGTGTTCACAGTTGTCTGCTGCATCTGAGAACTTTTTGGAAGAGAACGAAGAGGTCTACTTGCTGTATGTCTCAGCAAGATCATAGGGTAGCCCATACCATTCCAGGGGCAGGGGAAGGAGACAGGCCAGGGACACTGTCCCAGTTATGCTAGTGTCAAATGACTAGGCTGGGAGAGGGAGATTCTTCGTTTCTTCCCTTTTTTAACATAATTATCTGAAGTTAAATACTGATGAAGTCATTTGAAACTTGTTTTTCCATAGTTTGAGCCATATATTAAATGAAGACTTTCCTCACTGATGTATATAGAATATCATATACTTAGGCTAGGAATCATTTTCTAAACACATTACTACCAAACTCTGTATTATTATCTTCCCACGACATTAAGATTAGATTATAACAGGGACTTCCCTGGTGGTCCAGTGGTAAAGAACCTGCCTTCCAATGCAGGGGACGCAGGTTCGATCCTCGGTTGGGGAACTAAGATCCCACGTGCCGCGGGGTAACTAAGCCCGCGTGCCACAACTACAGAGCCCACACGCTCTGGAGCCCGCGTGCCACACTAGAGAGAGAAAACCCACATGCCACAACTAGAGAGAAGCCCGCGCGCTGCAACGAAGAGCCCACGAGCCACAACAAAAGATCCTGCATGCCGCAACGAAGATCCCACGTGCCGCAGCTAAGACCTGACGCAGCCAAAAATAAAATAAATAAAATAAATAAATAAATATTTTTAAAAAGAAGACAATAGAAAAATAAACTTAAAAAAAGGTTAGATTATAACAGAGAAAGGGAAAGAACATCTTCTATCATACCTGAGCTAAAGCATGGATATATACTAATGCAGTTTATGTGTAAATTTAACAGTATCTTTCTAAAGTTTCAACTAGATGGTAGAAAACAAACACAAGACTTAAACTCTGAACAATTATTAATTGTTCTACATTATTAAAAACTATGCCCAGTCTTCTGGACCACACCCCCTCCCAGAGTCTGTGTAAAGGAAGGCTAAACCTCAGCTACACGACTCCCTAATACAGAGACTGTGACTTGGGTCTGTATCACCTAACATAGTGCCCTGTAGACAGTAGACCCTCCAGAAGTATTTGTTCAATTAGATGTTTAAAGGGGGGAAAATGATGATCAAATAAATACTTACTAGCATCTATTAAAAAATAAAATAGGTAAAATGATCAAAAGAAATTTTCACTCCTATCAGAGCAACTGTTCTTCTAAACCCATGATGTAAAAATTTTCTCAGCCAAAAAGTATTATCAAAGTAACATCCTAGGAAAGAGTTAAGCATATGTCCATAAAATTAAGCATTTCAATCAATTCAATCAACATGAGCATAAACACCATCTTTTAGTTCTAATAATAAAAACATATTTTGGAAATGCTGGATCATTTTACATTCAAAACAAGAGGCAAAAAAAAAAACCCAGTACTTTACTCTACATTGCCCCCTCCAAACACTCCAAAATGTACTATATCAAAACAACTGAAGGGAGAGATCAGGGGCTGGACTTGGCTCTTTCTTTATGAAGCTGTATTGTCAATAAAATTCGCTATACCATCCACCAAGACTGGACACCTTGAAGAGTCTGAAAGGAGCTGTGAAAACAGACTCTACCCTTCCCCCAGAACTTCATCTAAAGCAAATACAGTGCAGTCCACTTGATTGACAATCGGCAGATTTAAGATCCCTTGAAGTTGTCACTCCACAACTGGGATGATGAATTTAGCAGGAGAGGGAGGGAGCCCACAGCTGCCTCTGCCTCTTGCTGAGAAGGCCCCAGTATCAAGGAAGTGGAGGGACTTACAGGAATTAGGAGACAGGGGCTGAAAGGATGATCTCTGAGTGAAGAAAGCAGAGCTGCCTCAAGCCAAGCTTGAGATGCCCCACAGAGCCCACAAAGATTACTGCTGTCAGAAAAAGAAAATGAGGGATGTATCTGGCACCCACACACCGGGAACTTCCGTAGGAAGGAGCGAGTGGCTTCAGGATACGCGCATCACTGACGCACACGCTCCGCAGCTGAGACTCATCCGAGGTGTACTGTGTAAGATCTACTGCTCGACGTGCACAGCAACAGCTTCCACACGAAAGCCAGAAGTTACCCTCCAGGCCACCAAGAGGTCAGAGCCACTGAGCCTAGTGTGACAGGAGAAACAAGATCCTCCTACGCAGCCCACCCTGAGCTCCCCCAGACCAGGACGGCGGCAGCAGAGGACCGGGAGGAGGCGCTGATGCAGCCTGTGTGGCCCAGGCCGGTCCCCTCTTCTGTTGGCCCTGCTGCAAACTTCCCCGTTAGCCCACACTCTACGCGGTTACGGTCTTTGTGAGTGGATTGTTCTGAACTCTGAATAAACGATCCTGACGAAGTGAAGTCAACATCATCACTGCTACGCAGGCAAGTCCATACGTCCCGCACCCCACAGTGGACTGGGGCTAACACACCAGCACCTGCCCCCGCACGCTTGACCGTCCACGAAGCCGTCTCCCTTCCCTGACCCTCCCTGGCTGCGGGGCGGTTACAGGCGGCATTCAGGACCAAGGGGAGCCAGGCTAAAGAACAGCTGCGGATTCTAACAGCTCAGGCGCCATCGCCACAACAGAAACACCCTGGGGCGTGTGCAGAGAAAGTGCTGCTTTACACCCATCACTTCCCAGTTATTCCAAATGAAAAACAAAAGGGTGCCGTGGGAAGGGGACCCGAAGGCTGTTACCTGTGTAAATTGTGAGCTCAGGACCAGAGAACAGCTGAAGCAGTCGTTAATCAGGGTCGTGTTTACTCTTCCACCGTCAACTAAGAACATGTTTTTGCTGCTTCAGAGGAAGGGTCTCCCCAGGTCATTGCAGCCACTACTGCTGCTCAGGAAGAGGTGAGTGCCCCGGTCTGGGAGTCCGGACGCCGGCACACTCCTACACCTCCCACGGGGCCCACCGCATCCCGTACCCTCACAGGTTGTCAGTTCTTAGGAAGTTTCAGGGTCTTCGACAAGCTGATCGCTTACTGTCCTCCACAACAGAACTACAAGCAAGGCTGTAATTAATTTGCTAACAGTTACTGCCTGTTTACTAATATTAGCCCAAATTCCATCTTTTTGCTTAACTACAGGAATTCTCAAAAGGCACATTTCCTTGGACCCCATCCTGGGAGAATGCATTACTAACGAAACTCACAGAACTTGCCGCTAAAGTGACATGCACATTTAAGGTCATTCTAGAAGAATCCCCAGGGACAGTGACCTGGAGCTGCCAAGGGACAGAGCGGGCACCCAGACAGAGCGAAGAGAGGTCATGGCTGTGGGAGAACCCGAGCTGCAGGGAGGGGACGGGGGTCTGTCGCAGGCAGGCCCAGCTCACCTGGTGAGAGCCCCCACCTGGCTCCCTTCCCCCGGCCACAAAGTGCCCGAGGCTTCGGCAGCAGTGGTGCCACAAGGTTCAGACCCTGTGGTGCATGAGGAAGCTGGTGGGACGTCGGGACCCTGGCGCCTGCGCCCCCCGAGACAGAAGCACACGAGCAGCTGAAGCGAGAGGGGGGCTGTGCCCCAGGCTCCGGGAGAGGCAGCTCTGCTGGGCTCAGGACACACTTGCACCCGGAAAAAGCCAGCTTCCTAAGGCAGCCAAAGTTCAATCTGCGTTTCTTTCTTCCAACAAACACTTGTTACGCTCTAGGCCCTTAGGGAGCTTACATCCTTACGGAGAAACAGCGGCAAAAGGGCAGAGATACGGAAGTTAGGGCCACGGGTGATGCGTGCCGAGCGAGGGGCTCTCCGGAGCAGCAGGGAGGACGGGCCTGGGGAGAGACTGCAGTGGAGGCTGGACAAGGCCGGCGGCGGGTGGGAGCTTCCCAGCCAAGCGGATGCCGTGCCAGGGCCCAGAGGCAGCAAGGACTCTGACAGACACGAGGACATGAAAAAGACTGGGGCGGGGGGCAGGGGGAGTGGAGACCAAGGGCATAAGCAAGGTCTAGGGGGCCCTGAGGGCCACAGAAAGGAGTGCACGTGTACTTCTGAGCACAGTGGGAGCCCCTGCCGAGCTTTCCGCAGCGGGCGGAAATGTCCTGGTTTTCAGGCTCAGGCCAGAGCGGCTGCTGTGTGGAGGAGCCCTGCAGGGGACAGAGAGAAAGCAGAAAGCACAGGCAGGGGTTGTGGCCGCCGTCCAGGGCGAGCCCACAGTGGCTAAACTACAACACTCACCAGACAGAGGAAGAGGAGCACGACTGGAAACAGGTGTGGAGGGGCAGGATCAACAGAAATTCTGACACACTGGATGTGGGAGAGGAAACGGAGGAAGTGCCTCCCGTCTGTGAAATGGGGACAGTCACAGTAAGAAACAGCACCAGCGCAGAGCGCGTGCTCAGTCTCTGCCAGACTGTATTTCCAGCTCCACACGTACGAGCTGGGGGACCTGGAGTGTGGCAGGAAGAACGGAATCTCTCTGTGTTTCAGTTTCCGACATTATCTGTCAACGAAGGATAGTAAGAGTACCTACCTCAGTGACTTGAGAATTCCATGAGTCAGTACTTACAACACGCTTACAACAGTGCCTGGTATATGCTAGGAGCTAAATCATCTATTCTCATTACGACTACTACTACCATCACCTACCTCGTGGTACTGCTGTTAGAACAAAACAGATTGAGTTAATTCATGCAATGCCTGTGAGGAAGTACCTGGCACATAATAAATTCTCAATAAATGTCAGCTCTTACTATTATCATCATGGATGATTCCCAGTTGGTGGTGGCAATAACTGAAGAGCAGGATGGGGGAGAGGGGTGCTATGAACAGGTCCAGAGGACCTACGGAAGAGGTTCCATTGGGCGTGTTAAGTTTGCAGTGTCTGTGAAACATCCAAATGTCAAGGTCAAGTAAGTAGCCGGACACATGAATCTGAACCTCAGAGGAGAAGACTGGACTAGAAGTATTAATTTAAGAATCATCCACATCAAGATGAGTTAACTACAAAAACTGGTCAGTCAGTGAGGGAGAGAATGAAGATGAAGGAGAAAAGAGGGTCTAGTGGTAAACCCTATGGAACCCCAACACTCCAGGTCAGACCAAGGTGGAGAAGCCAGTGGGGAGACTGAGAAAGAAGAGTCAAGAGGAGGAGGAAAGCCAACAGAGAGTGGAGTCTTAACAACATAGCAAGAAGGTCAGCTGGGACGTCAGGGTGGATGAAGACACTGGATGTGGCCCTGTGGAGGTTACGCCAGTGATTCTGACGATGGCATTTTTAACATCTTATGTGTTCACTTCAACTCTACCTAACTTCCATTTACGCTATCTATAAACGAAAATGCGTTCCAAAGGCCATGTACAGTGAAAAAAACTTAACCCTGCAGTCAAAAGACTGAAGTCCACTCCAGTGAGGTCTTGGGTAAGTCCCTAAACAAGGGTGTCCGTTCTCTCCTTAGGTAAAATGGCAAGGTTGGACCAGATTCCCAAACACAGGTCATGAGTATCCTAAGCATCTAAACCCCACTAATCAAAATCCATTAGCTATTCTTCAATATTTAAAACATGTACTGATCACTTCCCAGCCTTCTGGCTAAGACAAAGTGTGTGGACAAAAAACACCGCCTGCCATATCAGTAAACAAAGGATGTTGCCGGCATCAAGCCAGCGGCCACCACATCCACTGCAGCCACCCCCAAATGGAAAAAAGCAGGGGATTCCAGATGGAGAAAAGCAGGATACTGGCTGTAGATGGTTAAGGTGCATTCCAAAGGAATGATGTCAATGAGCCCATACTCTGGAATCTTCCCATACAAAGTGCTAAATTCATTAACTTGAGGTGTCTGGTTTTCTTTAATTAACAGCAATCCTTTGATGTTTGAACTACCTGGTTTTTGTTGCAAAAACCCCTATATACCCTGATTCCTCTCTTACCCTTTGGAGCAGTCCCTCAAAGCTTTTTGAGAGGCTGTCTTCCGGGCTTAAGTCCTCAGTTTTGTCTGCCAAATAAAGCAAAATTCTCAACTTTTAGGTTGTGCATTTTATTTTCAGTCCACAAATGTAAAACACATACTGAGAGCTAGGCATCTACCTAAGATAAAGTTATACAAACTAAACTGTCACATTTCTTTGTTTTGGGGTAAAATTATAACTGGGTATGGAAACACCTGTAAACCTGGGAAGCAGCAGTGTTTAAGAAGGGGGACTCCATCACTTACTCCTCAGGGCGTGACTGCAGACAGCTGTGTCATTTAACCACTCAAAAGTCTCAGCCTCGGGGCTTCCCTGGTGGCGCAGTGGTTGAGGGTCCGCCTGCCGATGCAGGGGACGCGGGTTCGTGCCCCGGTCCGGAGGATCCCACGTGCCGTGGAACGGCTGGGCCTGCGCATCCGGAGCCTGTGCTCTGCAACAGGAGAGGCCGCGGCGGTAAGAGGCCTGCGAACCGCACACACACACACAAAAGTCTCAGCCTCCCCATCCGTAAGATCTTGGCAGGAACTCCCTGTTGGCTTTCCTCTTCCCTCCTGACTGCTCTTTCTCTGTCTCCATTGCTGGTTCCTCCACCCTGGCCTGACCTGGAATGTTTGGGTTCCACAGGGCTCATTGTTAAGTACCTAATGAGTAAGAACTATTAATACCATTATCTTAGACTGAGCAAAAGTTCTTAGCTATTAATCAGATTAGTCATTTCTGGGGACAAAGAGGGAAAATAATGAAAAGAAGAATATAATGGTGAAAACGATGGTGACCACTGGTGACTCCCAACTCAAACATTCTTATTCTGGGTTCCTGAAATACATCTGCCATCCTATCACATGAAACTCAGCATCTTACTGTAATTAAAATCTAGTAGGGAGGGACTCCCCTGGTGGTGCAGCGGTTAAGAATCTGCCTGCCAATGCAGGGGACACAGGTTCGAGCCCTGCTCCGGGAAGATCCCCCATGCCGTGGAGCAATTAAGCCCGTGTGCCACAACTACTGAGCCTGCGCTCTAGAGCCCGCGAGCCGCAACTACTGAGCCTGCGTGCCACACCTACTGAAGCCCGTGCGCCACACCTACTGAAGCCCGTGCACCTAGAGCCCATGCTCCACAACAAGAGAAGCCACCGCAATGAGAAGCCCATGCACCACAACGAAGAGCAGCCCCCGCTCGCCACAACTAAAGAAAGCCTGTGTGCAGCAATGAAGACCCAACGCAGCCAAAAATAAATAAATGAATAAATAAATTTATGTTTTCAAAAAATCTAGTGGGGAAAGCTTTGCTCCCCCCCTGACTGTAACCTCCCCAAGGGCAGCATCCACATCTGACTCAGAGATAGCAATTATGAGCTAATCTCTTGGTATTCAACCCCTTTACTCCTAAATTCCACTCCTAAATTTCTAATTTAAAAATTAAAGATTCTAACATTATTTCTGCAAATACTTTTAAGGTCTCCACTGCTCAGGTGCCCTAATCAATCCTTTCAAGGAGCTCCCCCCACCACCAACCCTTTACACACGCCCTTTACCTCACCTTAAACGCAATCCTACAGATTCCCAAATGTAGCCTTCCAATAAGCTCTCCCTGGCACAGATTCATTCTCAGTGCTTTCTAACTTTAAAATCCAACTTTTCAGTACTTTTTGTTTTCCTTTGGGAGGATAGTTATACCTGAATCAAAGCTCCCTTTCAAAATTTCTAAAGGGCAATACAATAAAAAAAAAAAAAGTCTCTCTCAGCTAAGAGACAAGGCGTATGTGGGTGAGATATTTCTCTGTCCGTCCTCCTCACCAATGCCTCAGGACACAACCCTGAGGAAGCTGGACCAAAACAGCTACCCACCTGAGAAGGGTTCAAATGCTTTCGTGATTACCACATGATAAGCAACAACTGAAAACAAAATAACATAGGACAGAGCAGAAACTACTACAAAACTGCTTACATTAAATAAACCTATTACAGCCTATGTCTACAATAAGCTGGCATATAAACCGAGATAAAAGTGAAGGCAGCCTCGAAAGACGCCACATTTAGGCACAATAGAGGCTGAGGTAAAAATTACCTCTAATTCAGGAGACATTTCATCAGTGAAGGATCCAGAATTTCAGGAAGAAATTCTGAAAGCTTAGGAAGACTTTAAAAAGGGCAAGCATCAAATCAATAGCTGATGTGTGTTAATCTTAGCTGCAAGAGTCCAAAGTGAGATATGAAATGAGGAAAGCAGCCGAGGAACACCCAAACAAGAAACAAGAAACGAGGTGGTGGTCACTGGGTACCCACCACCCAGGCCCAGACACTCAGGGGGAGCCAGCACTGAGAACTTTAGTGAAATCCAGTTCCTGCCCTGAGGAGCTCCCCGCATGGTCGGAGAAGATGGGCGAAACACGTAAACTTCTACGTTACAAGATATAAGCTATAACCAAGGGCCAGCAAGTGCACTGGGGCAGAGCTGAGAGCACTGTGACTGAATGACGAATCCTGGAAACATAAAGCCAGTGTAGGATCTTAAGAAGATGGTGCAATAGCAAAGCAAAAAAAAAAAAAAAAAAAAAAAAAGAGCTTAACCATAGGTCAAAGCAAGGAGAATATACTGACAAGACTGTCCAGATAATGACATGGAAGCAAACCAAGTGTCCATCAACAGATAAATGGATAAGCAAAATGTGGTATATACATATGATGGGATGTTAGTCTTAAAAAAGAAAGGAAATTCTGACACATGCTATAACTTGGAGGAGCCTTGAGGACACTGTGCTAAGTGACATTAGCCAGTCCCCAAAAGACAAGTACTGTCTGATTCCTTATATGAACTATTTAGGTCAGTCAAAGAGAGGGAAGGTGGAATGGTGGTTGACAGGGGCTTGGGGGAGGATGCTGTTTAATGGGTACAGAGTTTCAGTTTCACAAAATGGAAAGTTATAAAGATGGACGGTGGTAACAGCTGCACAACATTATAAACGTTTTTAACACCACTGAACTGTAACTTAAAAATGATTAAGATGGGGGCTTCCCTGGTGGCGCAGTGGCTGAGAGTCCGCCTGCCGATGCAGGGGACGCGGGTTCGTGCCCCAGTCCGGGAAGATCCCACATGCCGCGGAGCGGCTGGGCCCGTGAGCCATGGCCGCTGAGCCTGCGCGTCCGGAGCCTGTGCTCCGCAACGGGAGAGGCCACAGCAGTGAGAGGCCCGCATACCGCAAAACAAAACAAACAAAAAAAATGATTAAGATGGTAAATTCTATGTTAGATATATTTTATAAGAAAAAATTTTTAGAATATCCCAATAACAAGGACTTTATGATAATCTAGGACAAAACGAAACCAGGGTTCTAGAGACATAGTAGAGGGATTCAGATCTGAGTGGCAATTTCAAGGGGGGATAAATCAAATTATACTGCCTAGGTAAGGAAAAAGCCTTAATGCTACAGATTAGAATTAACATATTCAATAGATATGAATGCTCTATATTTGGCACTTGCTATCTAACTTCATAATAACTAGCCTTTTCAAAAACTAAGATTTTTTTTCTACATACACATGTATACACACTCACACTAGAATGGGCTTCAGGAATACAGAATAAAGGGAACAAACCCTTCAATACCACGATGGCAGTCCAGAGGCAGCAGAAGTACACCTCCAGAGTCAGACTGCCAGGATGTGCAGCCTGGGTCACACTCCCAACCTCGGTGACCTGTATGAGCCTCAGTTTCCTATGAAGAAGGATTGCTGGGACGATTAAATAAATATATACAAAGTACTTTAATTACCTGCCTGTCACATAGTTATAGTTGCTCAAAAAAATGCTAGACATTGCTGTTGTAATGTTATTTATATTATACCCACTAAGCAATTAAAAAACTGGAATAAAGTAAATTATTAACAAGATATGTAAAAACAACCATCATTCACCCTGATTTCAATTAGAAAATTAGGGACAAAGAATCGGAGTGGCGGGGGAGTAAAACTTATCTCTGATTAAAAGTAAAGACTACCAAAATTGTGGCCAATTCTTGCTGAATGGCCTTAGTATGTTCATAACCCACTGGGGAGAGAAGAGGCAAGGAGCAAGAATGATTTCTGCATTTCTAAGAGCCCTCTTCGCATCTTCCTCTACATTCAAAGCCACTCTGTAAGACAGTAAAATCCCTACTTCACAAATGATTAAACCAAGACTCAAAGAGTTTAAGTTAAGCTTATCAAAAATCATTGGGCTATTAGTCACAGAGCTATGATTTGATATCTGACTCCAAGACCCGTACTTTCTCCACCGAACTGTGTTGCCAGTAATTTCCACTCCACACCCAAGCTGCTCTGGAATAGGGAGGGAAAGCTCTGTATAAGTATTTGGTGAGAACAAAATGATGTATGAATAAAGGCCAACTCTGACTGTTCTCATGGACTCCAGAATGTCTAGAGGAAATAACCAATGACCAAACTCAAATTTAATGTTAAAATGACAGAACGACAGATCAGAAAGAGCTCTGGCAATACCCTGGGCACTCAACACTGGTGAGGCTGCAGGTGACAGGTGCACTCCAGTACTGGCCCCCGTTTCCAGAAGGCGACTGGGCAATACGCAGACCGTGATTAAAACCAACGGTGCTAACGTTTGGCTAATGTGAGGTGTTGTTCAACATCACTCTAAAAATTCCAAGAAGTGTATTATGACAGGGGGAAAAAAAGTCATATAAAAATGGAAAGAGCAAAAAATCCTTATTTATAAATAATTTTCCATTTGCAAAACACACAGAATTGAATGAAATTAGTACTATTAAGAGAGTTCAGTAAAATGGGAAAACAAAACACACAAGAATAAATTCAAAGTGATGAATGAGCCTATGTGTTTACCATAGTCCCTCTCTCAAATTCCCTTAAAATGATCAAACAAATATAAAAGTACCACAAGAATTTTTTGCAGAAAACAGACAGGCACTACTGACAGGCCCTTGAGGAATTTCTAAAAGACATGGAGCAGATAGGTTTAGACTGATAGAAAAGTAACAAAGAGCCTTAATTCAGCCAGGCAAAGGCAAGCACACCACTGAAGGGTTTTAGGCAACGTCTGGCCAAAGAATGGCTGTCTACACTGGGTCAGTGAGACCGCACAGGCCTTCTTATTGCATCCATGGGCAGGGGAACGACACTCCAGGTCACAGTGGATGCCACAGCAATGAGCTGCCTGGGAAAGGGTGAAGATCAGCCTTGCAAAGAAGTGAAGCTCCCCAGTGATCGGAGGACTTACTGTTAGACGGCCGCAAACTGTACGCAGAGGCCTAATGTAGCAGCAGCTGATGCAGGAGGGAGGGCAGGATATCAAACTGAAGACCCTCTTCTGGAACGCTCTTAGGGCCTACCCTCCTCTCAGTCTAACAACTATCTAAAAAGCAAGGGAACCCAATGCCGGCTTCTCTTACCACTTAGCTGCTTTGGTTTTCTAACTGTTTGACGTGGTGGTATGACAACCTGGGTGTAAGATCTCTGAGGTCAAGAATCACATCTTTCACTCCAGCTCTGTATTCACAGACATGCCAAAGATTGATAACAATAAAAACAGGAACAAAGATACCAATTGTTCCCCAACATGACCACTCGGTCTTGTAAAAATTATAGTTTCACCACTGGACTAATTCTCAAAGATCTGATCATCTTTTCATCAGCCCATAGACTCTTCTTGAATATTGTCCTGAAATCAGTTCTTCAACTACTGAAACATCAATCATCTCTGACATCTGTAAACCACTGCACCATGCCCTCTCACTGAGGAGGCATTCTACTGACTGATGTAATAAGAATTCTTTAGATGGCCCTTCCTCATTAAAACTAAGGCATATTCAATAAAATGCAGAGTAATGCTTTTATTTTTAGCATACACCTAAATTATTTTCATCCAAAAGTTTAGCCTAAATTCTAGCTCAGTAAATCACAAACAAAACAGAACATAAGTATTTGTATAATCATTGCAAAGAAACAACCCAGAAGGATTAAAAAAAAGTACGATGATATTTACTACCTCTTTACTTTAAAACAGCCCACAAATGGAAGCAACCCAAACAACAAACACTGAAGAATATCATTATATGATTTATCTACTTGGTGGGATATTATACAGTCCTCAAAAATGTGTAATTACCCATGTGTCCATCAACAGATGAATGGATAAAGAAAATGTGGCATATACATACCATGGGATATTGTTCAGTCTTAAAAAGGAAGGAAATTTCTGACACACGCTACGACATGGATGAAACTTGAAGACATCATGCTAAATGAAATAAGCCAGTCACAAAAGGGCAAACACTATGTGATTTCATTATAAGTGAATATAATGAGGTAACTAGAGTAGTCACACTCATACAGACAGAAAGTAAAAGGGTGGCTGCCAGGAGTGGGGAATGGGGAATGACTGTTTAACGGGTACGGAGTTTCAGTCTGGGAAGACAAAAAGTTCTAGAGGCGGATGGTGGAGATGGCTGCACAATAAGGTGAATGTCCTTCAGGCCACTGACCTGCACACTTTAAAAATGGTTAAAAGAGTAAATTGTATGTTATATATTTTGTCGCAATAAAAAGGTATAGTTATGAAGACTATATAGGAACATGAAAAATGTTTGTGCTATGTTCAATTTTCAAAAGCATACAAAGGTGTTTGTAGGAGAATTCAAAATAATGCTATGCGGGCTTCCCTGGTGGCGCAGTGGTTGAGAGTCCGCCTGCCGATGCAGGGGACGCGGGTTCGTGCCCCGGTCCGGGAAGATCCCACATGCCACAGAGCAGCTGGGCCCGTGAGCCATGGCCGCTGAGCCTGCGCGTCCGGAGCCTGTGCTCCGCAACGGGAGAGGCCACAACAGTGAGAGGCCCGCGTACCGCAAAAAAAAAGAAAGAAAAAAATAATAATAATGCTATGCTTAAGAGTTATAATAAGGGTGGAGACCGCAGGTGGTTTTCCACCGTTTTGTAAATGTACTGTAAAATACTGCTGCTTTTTATGCCTGCACTTGTAAAGACACTAAGTATAACACCAAAGGAGCGAAGCTCAGGTGTCCGTAACCACAGAGCTCCCTCGTGTGCCACTCCTTTCTCCATTCACACAATCCTAAACTTGGGGCACAAGAAAGGTTTATATATGCTTAATATCTGGGGGCTGTGCAATGACCTAACAACTGCTGGGGAGCTCTCGGCACACAGAGAGGATTTAATTTTAATCAAACAGTTTTCCTCTTATCCTCATTTTCAAAGTTTAAGAAGAAAACTGGCCTTACTTGAGCCAAAATTTTCTATCAACATAATTTCCTTCTTAGTCATTACTTTTAAGCCGCCTTAACTTTTTTGTGGGAGAAGGCTGGGCTCTAAATAAGTAAGTAAATAAAGTTATCATCAAATACAATTTCTTTTAAAAAGGAGGGTCAGAAAAAGTGAAATGGGAAAAGCATCTGAGCAGGAATTGGAGGAGGAGCTCTGGTCCGCTGTGCTGGGTAGTGGCGGGGACACGCCAGGGGTGCACAGCTGCTCGCAGACTGCTCCCCATCCGTAAGCGGAGAGTCGATTTGCTGCGCTCTTTACCACCTTTGCTGACAACACTATAAAGATCAAAGGTGACAACGTTTATAAAAATGCTCTGAGGAATGTAACGTGCTGTATAAACTAAAAGGTGGTGCCTTATCAAATTTACAATACTAGTTTGATTTTTTCTGGGTTGTCATAAGGCACCACATGAAATCGGCCCCCTCATATGTGCTTTTCTGTTTTTCTATTATTACTTCTAACTTCTGTCGTTCTGAGAGCACCAAGTCTCCCCAATCCTCAGAGCTCCCCAGCTCTGCATTTCTGAGAGAGAAGGACGGTTCAAGGCATTCTATTTAAGACAAGACATGTCAGAGGCATCCCCCACGGTATGTAGAAAGAGGCCTGCACAAGGAGAGAAAGGTCATGTGGAACAAAGGGCTTCCCATAACCCACATGCAGTACTCCCAGGTTCCATCCAACAGCGGGGCTCTTTCAGCACTATTTTAGAATGCCAGTGGCTTCTAAATCCTTTAAAGCAGAAATAAATGTTTCCTATCCTTCTGAGGGTAGGAAATCTAGTACAGTGAGGGGCATGTCAGATAGAGCAGCCTTCCAGAGGGTGTCATCTTCCACTACGTCAATATTTACTCAGGTGCTAACCATGCCCTTCCCCTCAAGGCCGGTGATACTCATACTTCCACACAACCCACATTTTCTGAGGAGGGAAACTGAGTTTTTAATTTTAAATACACTAATAAGTCAAATAGGTAATAAACCACCTTTACGACTGATGTGCAAATACAATAGATCCTACACATTTGACAACATGACCAATTCCCAAATTCTCAAATGGCACTAATTCCCAGAACTGTCAGACTGCTCTTTTTCTTGCAATCACTAAGGGATACTTTCAAACCTGCTTGGATTATTGCATACAGCTTCACAATTCAGACACAGTGTTCAATCCCAATTTAATTCCAACTCACAGAGGAATTCTCAAATTCATACAGGGGATCCATGGGTGCAACCAAACAACTAAAAGAGGAACCGCTGTCGTTCATAACATCAGAAGTCGGTGGAATGTTCAATCTGCCAGTAAGCCAGTGACCCCGACAAGATAATGACGGCAAGGAAGGACAATCCACTGGTACGCTTTGATCTAGGTAAATGGGATACAGGAAGATTCAAATTCATAAGGTTAAAATTACTGCATTTTAGAAAAAGATTGACAAAAGGATTCCTTCTGATAGCAAGCAGTCAGGGCCTTAACCACTGACTCCCCTTGTGTATTTAAAATATAATTTAATTAAAAATATTTTATTTATACTCAAGTTTTCAGGAATTTATCTCCCACATCAAGCTACCCTGCTGAATTAAACTTTGGCCGCAATTTCTCTGAGTTCAAACAATGCTGACATAAAAATAGGCTATAATTTATTTCACTAAAAAAGAAATTTAATTTTTAAAAAGGTAATTCCAGAATTTGTTTGGCAGGTTCACCTTCTCATTTACTGGATTTTTTGTTGGTAGTGGAGATGGCAGCACTTTGTTCTGATTTCGTTTGGGGTTTCATTGTTCTGTTTAATTTCTAATGCAAAGCTTATTAGGTGCTTTCACAGCCTGGTTCCACCTTCTATGACCACTCATCAGTTCTTCCCAGGAAATTCTGGATCAGAGAAAATAGTCTGTAGACACCTGGATCATAACAATGAAGAACATGGGTGTCGGCAGCCACGTTGTGCCACATGGACCAGGGAGTAGAGAATGCTGGTCTGGAACAAAGAACTCGAAGCACTGAAGGAAGCTAAGAGATGGGGACAGAGAGAAGGAAAGAGCTTCCCAGGCCCATCCACAGAGTGTTCCAGTCTCTGGCTCCTGGCCTGAAGCCCAGCTGTGTCCCTGCAGAGATTTTAGGACACAGCCCAGAATCCTTCCAATAAATTGCCTTTAGCGTATAAACGAGTTCAGTTAGGTCTCTCTAACTTATAACCAGGAGTCCCCTAACTAACAGAGGGCTCTGTGGTCCTTTCTGTTGATTGTTTTGAAGGAGGCAAGCTAGAAACCTGCAGGTGGTAGATGGAACCCAGCAGGGTCTGCACGTCAGAGAGGCAGGCAGCACCTCAGAACCTGATGCAGTGGCAGGGGTTGAACAGGGTGACTCCAACCTCACACATGCTCAGCAGGCCACCTGAGGGCAGCTCCTCTAGTTAACCTACCAAGTAATGCTAGGTTAGAAGGGAAGTGAGCTAGTCTCTATTCCACACCCTTGCTTTACAGTAGAATGCAGGAGAGGCAGAGCAGCTTTCAGGGCACCGTCAAACAGCATTGTGGGGCTTCCCTGGTGGCGCAGGGGTTGAGAGTCCGCCTGCCGATGCAGGGGACACGGGTTCGTGCCCTGGTCCGGGAAGATCCCACATGCCGCGGAGCGGCTGGGCCCATGAGCCATGGCTGCTGAGCCTGTGCGTCTGGAGCCTGTGCTCCGCAACGGGAGAGGCCACAACAGTGAGAGGCCCACGTACCACACACACACAAAAAGCATTGTGCCTGGAGGGCAGAGCTTCCCAGGTTCAAGAACAGCAAACCAAACCCCGAGCAACGGGGGCACGGCCCGTCTATCCCACCAAGTCAACTCCCATGCGGAAAGGAAGCAAATCCCAGCTTAAAAACCAAAGGGACATCAATCAGACAGAGCATGCTGATGATTTTTTTATACATATATTTGGTAAACAGAGAAGCATCCACTATTTTTACTTGGTTAAAACATGACCCATCATGATAGTCACACAACAGCATAAATGTACTTAATGCCACCGAACTGTATACATTATAAATAGCTACAATGGTAAATTTTGTTATGTACATTTTCCCACAATTTAAAACAACAAAAAAACATGATACATCAAGAGTCACAGAGACTGAGCCCCCCACCCTGCGACAAACACCATGCACGGTGTTACCTGAGATAGTCGTGTCAATAATGTGTCCCCTTGCCATGGGCAACTCAGTACAGAACCGGGGTGACGTGAGTGGCCGTTTGGGTGGGTACAAGAGAGCTGCGGTTTGGGGGAGGTGGGAGCGGGGGGCTGCTGAACCCAGGCAGCCACGTCCTGAAACCAGTAGTGATGAAAAGCCACTCCACAGTCTATCTCCCCTACCTCCTAATACCTGATCAGCACAGTCTCAGCATTACTAATTCCTAAGTATTTCAACATGAACTCCTCAGAAGTCACTGCTGGTTTCCTATCCGCCACAAACAGATGGCGACCCAGAAGAGTCCTGTTCCCATTATGCCGACCTGGCGGGAGGCTCACCTGCCACCACCTGAAACACGGATCCCTCCCACCTGCACACAGAAGGCTCCCAAACACAACTCAAATCCCGCCCAGATGCCCACTGATCAGCATCCTTAAAAGCATGGGGGGGAGTCTCATTACAACTCCACTAATTAATAAACATAGGGAGGGACCACATCGCATCCTAATATGATTACAGGAGACTGCAGCTTTCGTTGCAGTTCCACTCTGCAGCTCAGGCTGGTTCCCGGCCTGATTACACTGGGATGGAATCCAGTTTTCTAATATATCCATATGTATGAGAATCAGAGCAGATCTTATTACATCAAACCTGGAGGAAAACCTCTGGAGATGCTAAAAGTTCAATTTCAGCCACATTAATATATCCTTAAAATTTTATTTACAATGAAACTATCTATCCTGTTTTTGTAACGCCAACACAGATCTCTTAGCTGCAATTTTTTAACTTAAATAATCAAACACTAAGAGAACGAGACTGTTCACAAATTACACCTGAATTAGAAAACATGAAAGCTGCCTCTGTGCATGGATATGTACATACGTGTACACACACACACACACACACACACACACTGGCAAGGAGGAAGAAAAGGAAAAGTAGATTGGTTACTTCACCAGATTCCAAGCAGAGGTGTTCTTTCATGTTTCGTGGACGTCCCTGACAATCACCAGGGCCTTCACCACTGACTGATCCTTGCCTGCTCAGCAAATCCAACGGGCCTCTTTGGAATGTTAAGCCAAGGTTTTCTGTAGCAGAGGCAGCTTAAATTAACTACAGCTCAGTGTTCTCCTGCCACTCTCCAGTCATGAAACCCTTCAGTGGTTCTGCTCCTGCAACAGAGACCAAACTCCTTGAACACGGGACACAAGGCCCAGCACGAAAAGGCACCTCTTGCACCAAGGCCTCTGCGTTTCCTCAGGGAAGCCCTCTCTGACCTTCTGACCAGATCAAATCCCACCTTTATACCCGGTATTTCTCCTTCGTGGTATGAATGAATGAACGAGTTAGCATGTCTTTCAGTGCACGTCACAGATAATCTCAACTCCGGTTGCCTTAGACAACAGGGAAATTTATTTCACACGGTACGTCCAAAGGCAGGTGCGTGGAAGGCTCCGAGGAGTTCTCGCTGCTCTTTTCTCAGCTGTGTCCTCTCCCCTGCACCAGCTTCACGTTCAGATTGTAGCAAGGCGGCTGTAACGACTCCAGGCACCACATCCAGACAGGACTGTACTCAGAGGAAAAGGACTCTCTTTCCTAGTGTTGTCATTTTAAGACTGAGAAGTGTTCCAGAACCCCTGGCAGACCAGAACTAGGTCTCTTGCTTATCCCTATAGCAGTCACCGACGGTGAGTGGGACCTGCGTGACTGGCTGAAACAGATCAGGACTTACCCCTGTGCTGGGGATGGATCGCCTTCCCCACAGCACATGCAGACGGGGAGGGTATCTAAACAAAACCCCAATTCCATGACCAAGGGAAGAAAGGATGTTAGAAATGCACTCAACAGGGTCGGCTAGTTATCAATCTGGGATACGTGCTGGTTGTTGCCAAGAGAAAACCCCATTAGCTTCACCCACATGCACCTATAAAACCAGCAGCAGCAGCTTGGACGGGAGGCCACAGGGCAAACGAGGGGGTAAGAGAAAAGATGCAGGACTTACGATCAGCAGGTGCAGACTCAAGTCCCAAGACGTCTGTTTAACAGTTACGTGACCGTGGGCAAACCCCCGACCTCAGCTTTCTCATAAAATAAAAAAATACAGCCTTGACATAATGTGCAAGGTTACTGTGAAGACCAGATAAAACGGCAGATGTGGAAAAAGGCTTTATAAAAACAATGATTATAACTAAAACTTGTAATGTAAAAAGTCACAAGCCACCAAGAAAAACTCCTCAAAAAAAAAAGTTGTCTCTGTCTGGCCAAACTGAAGCAGGTATAATCTACTAATGGATCTCTGCTTTAAAAATTATATTTCTATTGATTTACTTGTGACTTGGTTGCAGGCTTTCCAATATGATCTACCGATTCTCTCGGAGTTGAGGTGGAACAGAACAACTCTATAGAAACTGTCTTAGGGGTCTGTAGAAAGCCAACCCAGGGTCCTCTTCACTTTTTCATTGATCCCCCCTCCTCAGGCATGCACAGCAATCATATTCTCACTGCCTTCTAAATCAAAAGGCAGGGTGGTGGTGTTTTACAAGTCAGAAAAGGCTAAGAAAACCTAAGTGTTTTCAGTTAGGAGAGGAGAGACTGATTTGAACGCACAAGTAGAAGCCAGTGGGTACCCACGAGACAGCTCAGCCCAACTCACGTGAACGTGTGTGAGTCGTGATGCCTACAGATAACAAGTGCAGAGGTATCTAAGGCCTCCCTGCTAATGCTATTTCTATCAGGCAGTGTGGGCACAGAGCCACCCAACAAGGCTTGTGTTCTACCTAATTTCCCAGCTGCCCGCCCCACCTCTTACTTCATTCATCTTTCTCCACTTACTGTGGGGTAGAGATGGGCAAGCGAGCCACAGAGAGTCTCAAACCCATCTAAAGAGTAAGATATGCGTTCATCTACGCCAACCACATTTTTTCTCATTAGATACATCACCCTTCATTTGGGCAATAAAGTTAGAAGACTGGCCGTGCCTAGTACCCTGATTCTAGAGGATGAAAGCAGTGATGTTCTGGGCTTACTTTGATGTCTAGGAACTTAAAACGCTTCCTCACAATGAGGGTGCCTTTCTCTCCGAGACTTAAAAATCAACAACATATGATTTTCCACTCCGGTCCAGGCAGAAGAACCAGGTAACAGTGTGAGAGCAAAGACATGTTAGGGAGTTACAATGCAGGGAAAACGGAGGCAGCAACGGGCAGTCTGGACAGTTTGAGAGGTACTTCTCTGCCCAAGTTCCCTGTGGTCGCACACATGCAGAACAGTGCCACTCCCAAGACACGCTTCCAAGGGGCAGGTGTGTCTAATAAGACCGATGATCAAGAATATTTTCCATCTAAATCATGTGTATGTATGAAAGAATTCTGTAAACCATAAAGCTGCCATGTCCCACACCACTGCAGTGTCTCGAGCTCAGCTTCCCCACAGAGCACGTTGCCATGTGTGGTCCTGCCTCTTCACAACCCACCCCACTTAATGCAATGTAGTGCCCTGGGGAAGGACATCAGTGAAACCGGTGCAATCAGAAGGAAGTCTAGAGTTTAGTTAATGACAACGTATCAATGTTAATTTCTTAGTCTCGACAAATGTCCTATAGTTTTGTAGGATAACATCAAAGTGGGGGAAGGGTTGGAGGAACTCTCTGTACGGAATATCTTTGTACCTTCTGTAAATCCAAAACTATTCTAATATACGAAGCTTATTTTTAAAAGTTTAGGGCTTCCCTGGTGGCGCAGTGGTTGGGAGTCCGCCTGCCAAGGCAGGGGACGTGGGTTCGTGCCCCAGTCCGGGAAGATCCCGCATGCCGCGGAGCGGCTGGGCCCGTGAGCCATGGCTGCTGAGCCTGCGCGTCCGGAGCCTGTGCTCCACAACGGGAGAGGCCTGCGTACCGAAAAAAAAAAAAAGTTTAAAACACCTGTCTGCTTAAAAAAGGAAAAAAAAAAAAAAAAGAAGGGGAAAAAAACACACTGCATGGGAAAAGACTTTCTAAGCAAACCATCAGAGTAGAAACTATGGAAAAAAGATTGAAAGACTTGACTACATAGAAAATTTAAACTTTTATACATAAAATATGCCATGAACAGAGTTGGAGTTGAAAGGCAACCAAGAAACTGGGAAAATATTTATAATATACATGCGAGAAAAGGGGTTGATATACATAACACAGCAAACTTCATAGTTTTTAAAAAAGGCCACATGCCTAGGTACTCCATCTGCTACAACTGCTTTCACACATTTCAAATCTGTACGTCCAAACTCGAATTCAGTCCCCTTAAACCACGTTTCTTCCCATTCCACCCACTGCCTCTGACGGCCCCCCACACCTGGGGGCTCTGCTAGAGAAAGCAGAGCTTCAGTGCAGCCTTCCCCACAGCTGCTAACCCTGTTCAATTTGTTGGACACTGCTAACCAAAGTCTCCTTCTAGAATCTAGGACTCTTTTCTTCTTTATGAGCGCAATATGTCAAGCTTACCTACTTGATGCCCACAATAGTGAAAACAGGTCAAACCACAACCAGAAGTGGGAATCCTGAGAAAAGGCTAAGGTGTGCAAACACCTCGCAGGTCAAAACCAGATTCAAATTTCAGCACCAGCCAATCAGAAAAAAAGGAATCAGAAAAGCACTCACCACAGGTGGGCAGTCGCCTCCCACCTGGAGCGCCATTTAC
Source organism: Mesoplodon mirus (assembly GCF_964341445.2). NCBI lineage: Eukaryota > Metazoa > Chordata > Mammalia > Artiodactyla > Ziphiidae > Mesoplodon > Mesoplodon mirus. Next base: position 9,264,242 of record NC_138986.1, read on the forward strand.
CTGGATTTCTAGAGAGATGCACCTATTCAAAGAAAAAGCACCTTCTTAAAATAAAATAGTTACAACTAACTCAGCAGTTTATATTAGAACCAACCTATCTTAGTAATTTTTTGGTTGTTGTTATTTCTGTGCTTTTAAATTTAGAAGAGGACCAGAGAATCTGAAGAAAGAATATACTTCTTTCAAGGTGTCCCCATATATGTAGAGTTTATATTATGTCAGAGTTAGAATTATACTAAGAATTAATATTAGTCATATTATCATAATAAAATTAAGAAGCAAAAAGAACATTGAAGTTCCACACATAAAACAATATAGAAGTCAAAAGATAAAATATTTTTCACACAGGATAGTGTGACCATGATTAAAACCACTAGATAAAAATTCAGGAGCTAAAAGTTTGCATCCCAGTTGATTACATTCTTCCATTAACCTTAGGCAGACTTTCTGTTGCCCTACTTACCTGGAGTTTCCTATGCTACAAGATAGTAGTTTATGTTTTAAAATAACTCTAAGTACTTAAGACAGTACTTAAGGCCAAGTAGACACAAAACGAAGAATAGAATTAAACCCAATCTTAACTTCTTGAAGCTCATTCATGATCTAATTTGTGAATAACTCCAGACTCCCCAGCATGCTCCCTTCCTCAGACATCTCACCTTGGGTCCACCTTACTGCTCATTAGCAACAAAGGAGGTTTAACTCAAACCAATTGTGCTTGTCATTAACCATCTAGTAAAAGGTTTGAAGTAACTGGCTTAAACTGACCTCCAGTGATTATTGGTATAGTTCACGTGACAGTGCTTACCCCTCTCCCACAAGTTTCAGCTGTCTTACATACACCAGAGAAATAGCTCAATTCCGCAAAGCCAAGTACACGCACATCCTTCTATGTCACATGAAAGAGAAAAACTTCACCATCTGAACACGGGTGAAGGACGGCCCAGGAGATTCCATTTCTATGACTATTAACAGCAGAGATAACCGTTGTTTGCAAATCACAGACAGCAAAGAAAGGGAAGACAATGGGATATCCCAAGGCTCTCAGAATTAAAAACGATACACCATTTCTGAACCATGGGTTAATCCTGAGACTTCTCTACTTATTTACAATAAACTTATTACATTAAATTCATAGGAGACTGATGTCAAAGCACCTCATAAACATTATTGCTTCTATGAATACCTCTGTGAAGAAAAGCATTTGTAGCCTAGGAGGGACCTACAATGGTACTTAATGTTTCTCTATCCCATTTCTTGCACATAAATACACCTAAGTACAAGTCCTATTCACTGCACTGTATCACGAAATTTTTCAAAACAACGTTAATTAGTTGATCAAAAACTTACATAAATCTATTCCATACAGCAATGTGATTGTGCAGCTTGTTAATGGTCCAGAAAAGATTCGGTGCTGATTAGTTAAAATTAAAGGTTGACATAATTAGATAAAACTGAATTATGGTGATAACCTGTGGACTTCAGGTATCAGCACTTCGCTCTCCACTGAAAACAGAGACCTGGCTGTCGGAGCTGTGAGAATGGTGAGGAGGAAGCAGGTGCAAAATCAAACACAAACAGGACGCCATAAATCCAGAAAGGCTGGGAAGTGATGCTCCAGTTAGCTATGACGGATGGACTGTGGGCGGGACCCCGATCCCACACTACTTAATTTATCCCCAAGTCCCTCAAAATCAAAGCTGGGTGAGGAGACAACGTGTGTGCCACTTCCATTCTCACTTTGTCACAGTATTAAAAATTACTACTACTGGAATAAGATAAGCAAACTGTGAGCTTTCTTTTACTAAGAGTTGCTGTATTTTATTCCAAGCATTTCAATTATTACAGAGTTTATTTCATCATTCAGATATCAGAAAATTCTGAAAAGTTAACATCCTACAAAGGAAACACAGACTGGGTTTCTCATTTCCTGGGAACAGACGGCAAGCACAAAAACAAGAAGGGTTCCAACTATTTGGAGGCCCTGGAAAATGTGACCTGGGTTTAGCCACATTCATCCACCTAGCTGTCCCCATGAGCCAACCTCCTTAAACTTCTTTCTTTTAGGTAAGTTAAATCCAGGAATGACTTCTTGAAGGCATTCTTGTGTAACATGACATATGTTAATACATACACTTCCTGATGATTTAACACAGTAACTATGGCCACCTGAAATGTCAGCTCTGGTGTCCAGGGTTTTCATCCACAGTATCAGGCTAACTTCTTATCACACATGTTTTGATATTCTAACCACTGGAGCTGAATTTGTCCATCTGGTTTGTGGCTAAGGGGACTGTCTGAAGCTTAAGAAACTGATTTACATGTGAAGATAATCCTGCATAATCTCAGCACATGGTAACGTCACTACTGATCAGCTTTTCTGGAATATTAAAACTGTCCCAGTACTAACCAGCCTGTCCTCATGGAGGACCTCTGGCACTCTGACACAATGCCATGTGTTTCCCCAGGACGGTATCATATACTCTTAAAAGCCAAAGATGAAGGAAAGGTTCGTAGGGGGCCAACAACATGGTACTCAAAGTATGTTCTACACAAGACTCTTCATTTCTCTTGCCAGAGACTGAAAATTACACACACACACACGTGCACACACACACACACCAGGTGTAACGGCCTCCGAAATTTAAACTAATCTTCCGTTGCTGATTGCAAGAAACTGGTCAAAGAAACATTCAGTTAGGATGAAAAAATTCTGAACCCAGTGATATTTGCCTCTATCAAAGGAGAATTTGAAAACACTGAGCAACAGTTTTAGAAAGTAGATACCAAAGAGCCTGAAGAACCAAGTGTCCCACACAGTAACTAGCTTGGGATCAACAGGTGAGACTTAAGATGAGAGGCTGAGACTGTCATAAAAATTATTCACGAAAAAGGCCAACTTCTTAGCCTTAACCAGACACGAACAGATCTGACACAAGAAAAACTATAACCCAGTGGCTCTACTATGCCCATTCCAAACTGGGAGAAAATGTCCAAGTATTAAGACTACCGAAAAAAGAAACAGCAGAAATAATTGTAACAACATAATAACTTATATTATGCATTTCCAAATCCTTTCACATCCATTAAGGTCTAAATTAAGTCTTTAATTTTTAAAAAGTGAGAAACTGTGAATCTTAAGTTGTAGTGTGTGTTATCTTTCTCAAAGCTCTTTCACATCCATTTTGACTCTAACTGTGCTTTTGATTAGAAATAATACCAGTGAGAAAGATGTTCAAGTGAGTCTGTATTATCTGCACAGCACCTCTGCACACCTACAGAATAATTTTCTACACTCTACAGCCTACTACGCCATTACTAGGAGGCTTTCCATAAACACTACTTTTCCATTCTATTCTTAAAATACTCTTTCTCTCAAAGGTGGGTATCCTTGTCACCACACAAGCGCAAAGACTTCTATTTCTACTTACTGACATCAGAGAAATATATTTGATTCTGAATTAACCACATTTAAAGGGAAAATAGCATAATTTTTACAATCCAAGAATAATCCAAAATTTTAATTTTGACCCATTTTCTATGAAAGCCAGAAATCAAATAGAGTTGACCCACTGGTATAGGTCCTAACATGCCAAAAACAGAAGTTAAAAGGAAAAGAAAGCCCAAGTTTATCAGAGTCTGTAGTAATTTATGGAGATGCAGTAATTAATTCAATGTTTATGAGCAAAGAATGTATTTAATTTTAACTGAATGTGTAGCGGGCATCTATCGCCTTGTCTTCCTGGAATGTCTTCCCTTTCCTTAGTTAAAAGCACCCCAACTCACCTTGTGATTCCTCCATTCTATATCTTTGTGGGACTGTCAACTGAGAGCAATCCTACACACACACACACACACACACACACACACACACACACACACACACACACACACACACACACACACACACACACACACACACACACACACACACACACACACACACACACACACACACAGCCAAAGGGCAAATTACCTAACAAGGCCAATCATAGTCTCTCCCCAGGAAAACTAAATCTTCCGACACAAGAATGAAATCAGTGGGTGCTGTCTTCAAGACATGGCACCTGAAACAGACTGTCCATTAGGCGGTTCCTGAAGCCTTGCTCCTCGAAGGTCTGATTCTTGGCCTCCAAAGCCTAGTCGTTCAGCATTTTCTATGCCTATATTATATGTAATTGCTATGCCTACAGTTCTATAACCTCTCTTTTTCACTCAATAATATATAATGGGCATCTTTCCAGATTGGTTAATATAGATTTATATCATTATTTTCAATGGCTGTATGCAAAGAAGGTACCCCAATCTATTTAATCAATTCCTTACTTAAGGTTATTTACTAAATAACTGTATATAGTAAATAGTTCTTTACTGTATACATATATCTTTGCTAACTTTTCCTACTATTTTTTAGGATAAGTTCCTAAATGTGGGCTTGCTGGGTTAAAGGCTATGCAAATTTTACGTTTTGACACATAACAGTAGCTATTTAGAATAAGTGCATTGGACTTCCCTGGTGGCGTAGTGGTTAGGAATCTGCCTGCCAATGCAGGGGACAAGGGTTCCATCCCTGCTCTGGGAAGATCCCACATGCCATGGAGCAACTAAGCCCGCGAGCCGCAACCACTAAGCCTGTGCTCTAGAGCCCGCGAGCCACAACTACTGAAGCCCGCACGCTCTAGGGCCCGCGTGCCGCAACTACTGAGACCCGCGCACCTGGAGCCCGTGCTCCACAGCAAGAGGGGCCACCATAATGAGAGTCCCACACGGCTCAACGAAGAGTGGTCCCTGCTCACCGCAACTAGAGAGAGCCCACATGCAGCAACGAAGACCCAACACAGCCAAAAAAAAAAAAAAAAAATTAGAATAAGTGCATCAATTTACACCTCTACTGAGACCAAAGAGTATACATGTCCCTTCATCTTCACCAGCACTGGGAATTACTATCATCCTTATTCCCACTCCAAACTGGTAAATGCCCAAATATTAAGACTACCAAGAGAAGGGATACCCGAAGTAATCATAATAACATAATACTTTATATCAAGCTTTACCAAATTGTTTCACATCTAGTAAGGTCTAAATTGAGTTTAAATTACATTGCCAATATAATCATTGAAATATGGTGTCTTAGTTGGCTCAGGCTGCCATTAAAAAATACCACAGTCTGGGGTGGCTTAAACAACAGAAATTTATTTCTCACCATTCTGGAGGCTGAAAACTCCAAGATTAAGATGCCAACAAGGCAGATTTCTTTTGTGACCTCTCATCTTGGCTTGTAAGTGGTTGCCATCTAGCTATGTGCTCACATGACCCCTTCTTTGTGCATGGTGAGGGGCGGGGAGGGAAGTGTTTTGGAAGGGGTCGGTGAGCTCTCTGGTGTCTGTCTCTTCTGATGAGGGTACTAATCCCATCATGAAGGCTCCACCCTACCCCTAATTACCTCTGTAAGGCCCCATCTCCAAATACCATCACATTGGGGGATAGGGCTTCAACATAAGAATTTGGGGGAGAGACATTCGGTTCATAACAAATGGTATCTTATTTTTGCTTTTAAGTTCATTTCTTCAATTACTAGTAAAATTGAATATTTTAATATATTTATTGGTCATTTACTTTCCCTTTTATTTTTCTTTTAAAAATGGTCTATGGGCCTCCCTGGTGGCGCAGTGGTTGGGAGTCCGCCTGCCGATGCGGGGGATGCGGGTTCGTGCCCCGGTCTGGGGGGATCCCATATGCCGTGGAGTGGCTGGGCCCGTGAGCCGTGGCCGCTGGGCCTGCACGTCCGGAGCCTGTGCTCCGCGGCGGGGGAGGCCACAACAGTGAGAGGCCCGCATACCGCAAAAAGAAGAAAAAAAAAAAAAAAAAATGGTCTGTTCTGTTTCCAAACCTGGAACAGGAAGGCTATAGGATGAGCCTGGAACATCTTGTCACACCAGAAAGCAAGGAAGCTACTATAGGCTACTAGAGCTGTGTCATAAGGACTCAGAGCCAAACTGAATAAGTCTATCTGCCCAAAGATATGGCAATTTGAGCATCAAAAGGACAATAATTGAAATGGACTGAAACACATCATATATGCTAAAACAGAAGAGTTCATAAAGGTCCTCAAAAAGAAAAAAAAAAAAAAAAAAAAAGGAAAGAAAAGACCCTAGCTCCATTACCATTGGAAGATGGTAGGGAACCAACTCATGATTTTGGAGAGTGGCAAATAAAGGGACAGAATCAAACATTCCTATACAATGTATACCTCAAGGTGAGTCCTTCGTGCTCTTCCATACAGCAAAATATACCACCATTATAACATTAGCTGAGAAAAAAAAACATCGTCTGCATCAGCTGCAAATTTCAGAAAGATGTACCATATGTCACTATCCACGTGGAAGGGAAATTAAAGGACCCAGAAAGGATATAACATACATATTAGTTTCATCCCCTATGATTCCCATATTTTTTTAAGGTACTGTGCATTCTGTTGGTGGGAATGTAAATTGATACAGCCACTATGGAGAACAGTATGGAGGTTCCTTAAAAAACTAAAAATAGAATTACCATATGACCCAGCAATCCCACTACTGAGCATATACCCAGAGAAAACCTTAATTCAGAAAGACACATACACCCCAATGTTCATTGCAGCACTATTTACAATAGCCAGGTCATGGAAGAAACCTAAGTGTCCATCGACAGACGAATGCATAAAGAAGATGTGGTACATATATACAATGGAATATTACTCAGCCATAAAAAGGAACGAAACTGGGTCATTTGTAGAGACATGGATGGACCTAGAGACTGTCATACAGAGTGAAGTAAGTCAGAAAGAGAAAAACAAATATTGTATATTAAGACATACATGGGAACCTAGAAAAATGGTACAGATGAACCAGTTTGCAAGGCAGAAATAGAGACAGAGATGTAGAGAACAAACGTATGGACACCAAGGGGGGAAAGTTGGGGCGGGGGGGGCAGGGGATGAATTGGGAGACTGGGGTTGACATATATACACTGATATGTATAAAATAGATAACTAATAAGAACCTGCTGTATAAAAAATAAATAAATAAAATTTTTAAAAAGGTACTGTGCATTAAAAAATTAAAAAAAATTTAAAAATAACTAATTTGATTTTCTGTTTTAATTAAACAAATCATAATTAAATAATTTGCAGTAAGAGCTCTTGATCATCATGAGATTACCTCAGTTGCTAACACTTAGTATGTTAAAATTTAGAACCTTTATAAACAAAATGTAATATATACATACAATGGAATATTATTCAGCCTTAAAAAGGAAGCAAATTCTGAAACATGCTACAACATGGATGAACCTTGAAAACATGGGAAGTGAAATAAGCCAGTCACAAAAGGACAAATACTGTATGATCCCACTTATATGAGGGACCTAAAGTAGTCAAATTCATGGAGATAGAAGTAGAAAGGTGGTGGTCAGGAGTGTGTGTGGGGGGGAGGAGGACAGAATGGGAAGTTATTGTTTAATGGATACAAAGTTTCAGTTCAGGAACATGAAACGCTTCTGGAGACGGATGGTGGTGACGGATGGTGGTGATGGTTGCATAACAATGTGAATGTACTTAATGTCACTGAACTGTACACTTAAAAATGGTTAACATGGTAACTTTTACGTTATGTATATTTTATCATAAAAAACTTAGTATTTTAATATGTTAAAATTTAGTTGACTAAATTAACATTATCCCGACCAAATTAAAAGAAATGCGACATTTCAATTACATATTCCCTGCAGTCTCACTAAGGACAAATGTACAATTTGGGAAAAGCTTTTGGTAATACTGAAAATACTTCACAGGGTAGGAACCAATAGAAACCAATGCAATAACTAAATCAAGACATTTCATAACAGAAGTTTTACTCTTTTTTTTTTTTTTTTTTTTCGGTACGCGGGCCTCTCACTGTTGTGGCCTCTCCCGTTGCGGAGCACAGGCTCCGGACGCACAGGCTCAGCGGCCACGGCTCACGGGCCCAGCCACTCCGCGGCATGTGGGATCTTCCCGGACCGGGGCACGAACCCGCGTCCCCTGCATCGGCAGGCGGACTCTCAACCACTGCACCACCAGGGAAGCCCTTACTCAATTTTTTAATGCATTTGATGAATCACATGCATAGTTGGGTCACTCAATCTATCTTCAATCTTTCTCCATCCACAGGACAGAACAGGAAACAGATAAATGATACTGTAAATGCAGTGGAACAGATGAAGAACAATGTCCTAGCTTAGCCCTGCACATGAAAAGCACTCAACAAACATTCCGGAAATTCAGATACTCAGTGAACCTGCAATGAAACCAAAAGATAACTGGGGCTTTGCATTCTGTGCTCCACACTACCCAGTGAGAGGGCTGACCTGCAGCCTGAAGGAAGGCCGCTGTCTCTTTATTGTGCTTTCATCACTGGGGATCTCAGCATCAGTGTTGGATGGTTCAATATAAAACAGGTTTCATGAACCACATATCCTTTTATGGCTTAAAAAAGTTTTTTTCCATGCAGGGTTTTGGTGGGGAAAATGTAAGTAATCAAACTACTACTCATATAGCTCCCTATGAAAACTAGAAAGTTCAATATGATACACACATCTTTTCTAAATGAAAAGTTGGTTTTAAAATAGTAGTAAATACATTACTATTTCTCGGGCACAGGAAGTTAACTCGGGCTTTCTATTCTTCTCCCATGTCATAAAGCTTCACTATGTTAAAAAAAAATTTTCCCTATATGATCCCTCTAACTCAGTACTACATACTTCCAACTCTAGAGGTCAACACCTCCCCCATCACAGGAAAACACTGCTACTTTCACAGCCCTTACTAAAATAGAGCACTTAAAATTCTCCAAAGAAATTCACATCCTCTAGCAACTCTCTCACACAAATTAAGTACTATGCTTAAACGCTAGATTTAGCTATTCACAATTTATTCATATACTCATTTCCACAACAGTAAACTACCAAGAAATAGAAAGGGACGGCTGAGTCCCAATCTGACTGTGGCTATCATTGTACAATGTTGAGATCAGCTTCCAAACTGCCCCACCAGATCACCAGGAGTCCAGGCAGTTGCCTCTGGTTTGCAGCGTGGCTATGTGCAAGGAGCCCTGTCACTTTCCATCCATCACAACCCCAAATCCCAGCAATCAGTGCTGCAGGGCCTGGGGATGAGCATCCTCCAGGACCACAGCACCATTCCCGGTGGCCTTGCCTGCAAGAACTAAACTCCAAGAAATGCAAACCTGAGACACAGACAGAGAGGCACAAAGAAAGGGACTCCCAAATGGGTTTTTACATTCTTCAAAACTTTAGAAATAAATTATTTTCCCTGTGCTTTTTTAAGAACCTGCCTACTGGGTATCCTTAAGGTGCTGCTAAACTACTGCAAAATACAAAGAGGAGGACAATCCCCAAATAGAGAAATCCAGGGCAGAGCTCCCTGTAAGGGGAGCTGACTGTCCACCAGGGGAGAAGTGTTAGAAGACTTTCTGATCACCATGGCAATTTAGCAGATAAGTCACATCCATCCCCGACAGAACTGTGTCACCCTTATTTCCTCCCACAAAGCTAGATGAACCTCATCTTTCCAACCTTAAAGTGGTGTGACAAGAAAAAGTAGACACCTCTCTCTACTAATTGCCCGAGCCGGTCAAACTTCAGACGCAGCATCATGCACTTTGTTTTTAAGCAGAGAGAAAAGAGGAAGGGTTGGCATTCTGAGCGGAATCCCCGTGATTTGCCAGAGGAAACAGCACAGACCAAACAGCAGAAGCGCCAGCATTTCCATGCAGCTGCCACGACAGGTGACCGGGCCGCTTTGCAGACACCCCGCTCGCTCGGGGGTTTCACGGAGGTGGGGCGGCAGGAAGGCCAGGCGGGAGGGGGACAGCCTGGAGGACAAGAAGGTGGGCAGAGGCCAGGAGGGAAATCCACTCCATCCAGACGCCGGGGAGGAAGAGGAGGAGCACAGTTTCCCCCGGGAAACCGTTTTTTTCTGTCTCCACAATTAAGGTGGTTTTCTGTCTCCACAATTAAGGGGTTTTCTGTCTCCACAATTAAGGGAAAAAAAATGGCTCCAAGCCAAACGCCTCCTGATTTACACACAGACACACATACACTCACGCGCGCGCGCGCACACCAAGCTCCTCTATCGCCCCATTTTCTTAGACACTGAAACAAAAGACTAAAACCGCTAAACGGCAGCAAGCGCCGCCCGGAGCCGGGTGTCGGCCACCGTCTCCTCACCGCGCCCTCAGGAAAGCCCACCCAAGGGGGCTCGCCCGCCGCACCCCGCCCGAGCCCCGGCCGGGGGCCGCCCGTCGCACCCCCGCCCGCGCCCGGCAGAGGGGCCTGGCCGGGCTGGGGGCCCGAGCGCCCGCCCCGAGGGGACAGGCGCCCGGCCCGGCTCCGGAGGGCGCTCCGGCCGGCGGTCGGGCCCGCCACCTCCTCCACGGGAGGGCGACAGCGCCGGGGCCGGGACGGCGGTGACAAGAGCCTGGCTCCCGCCTCACCTCCGGGCGCCGGTGGCGGCGGCCCCGCGCTCCTCCGCGCCTCTCTGCCTCCGCCTCCAGCAGCCCCGCGCCGCCGCCGCCGCCGCCGCCGCCGCCGCCGCCTCCCCCAGTGTCTCCGCGGAGTCTCCGCCTCCCTCGGCCGCCGCCACCGCCGCCGCCGCCGCCGCCGCCGCTGGGCCCGGCTGTGCGCCACGTGACCGCGCCACGTGACCCGGCGCGGCTGGCAGGCGCCTCCCCAGCCAGCCTCGCGCCCTCGCGCCCCCGGGGACCCGCGCCCCGGCCGTTGACGCCCGCTGGCTCCGGACTGGGGTCGCGGCCCCCGCCACCCTCGCCTCGCGCTCTGCCGCGGCCCGAGCTGCTGCCGCGCTCGTCACCTGCCTGCTGCCACGCGCGAAACCCCCAACTCAACAGACCCTCCAGCCACTGCACACTCGCGAGCACTCCCTCAACGCGCACACACAACCGCCGAACACCCACTCGTGCGCCCACCCGTTCTCACGCACGTGTCACACACACGCACGTGTCACACACGCGCACCCCGCAGTCTTCGTCCCTCGGGGCAACTACACAGACTGGACAACAGTGAAAACAGTAACTAGTCCGGTCTGAACCCCGCTCCCTTGAGGAATCCTTCCTACCCGGTAATGTAATGATTTGTGTGCGGTCCGAACTTAATTTGAGTCGGAAGTGGATATCACACTCTGAAGTTGAAAGTCTCTAGAAAGCGCACGTTGCTTGTAGTGTGAACCACCGTATGTCTCCATGAAGACAGTCACTGAAGTGTCTTTGATGGTGATGATCTGATCTCAGATATATCGTATCTTTTTCAGTTGGTCTTATGGGGAAAGGACTGGATAGCGTCATTTTAACTCACACAGAGGAACAAGAATTCACAGCCTTTCCCCCCCCCCCATTAAATTGATGTCCTTCTAGGAACAGAAACTTTATGCATCCGTCCTTCATTTTCCATCACGTACCCAGAAATGACACTGCTGATTGTGTGACTGTTTACGTATGTGTATTTTTTGAAAAATGGACAAGAGCAGCACCCTTTCTTGATTTGAGGCATAACACGCCCTATATATTTAAGTATAGCAGCTAATCTTTGCAGGTGTTCTGCACTTTTTTCTGTTTTGCCTATTTGCCAAAATTTTCACATCAGCTTCGGCTTCAGAGTTAAGAATTCTGGCTTCCGTGAATTTCTGGTTGTCAGAAAGAAAATAAAAGAGATGGACTAGAGTCTTTTAAATCCTGAAATTACATACCTACAATTTCACAAATGTTGGCAAGTGCTGCCTAGATTGTTTTAATTTTTAAGAAGTTTTTAAACGATAATTATTTGCCTCATTAACGTATGCACATAAGTATAATGTGTTCAAGAGAAGTATTAATATGAGCGTTATTGAATCGCATTTTATAACATCTCTAAAATTAATTTTGACACCTTTCAGAAGTAAAACTACATTCAAGTCTTAGAGTACTTTAAACATAAAAGATAACCCTCCCTCATTTCAATGTAATGAATATTTTGCTTCAACTGCATTAACTGGGATCAGCAATCAGGACCTGGAGCAAATTTTGAAAAATCTGACCTGACTGTTAGACCTTAAAGAGTTAGTAAACTGATGAAAGATGAAAATATGCAGTTGAAGAACTTTTCTTGACCTAACAAATGCAATGGATATAACAGCCTAAAAATGATTTAACAAATACCATTAAGACTGAACAACGTCGGCGTTCTTTCTTCTGCAAAATGAAAAAATATTAACCTTGAAACCACTCTTCTCTTAATACCATAGTTTTCCTTATAGCTCACATGTGCAAACTCTTTTTTATTCAAGCACTGTTTGGCACAAATGCAGCCAACTCTCAGCAAAACTGCAAAGGCTCTCAGGCCTGTCTTCCACCTCTGCAGTTTCCCACAGCGTGAGCGGTGGTGTGAATGGTCTCCGAAGCAAGTATCTTCATTGAAGTCCTGCTTCTACCACTTAGGAACAAGTGATAACAAGAACAACATACCTGGGCTTCCCTGGTGGCGCAGTGGTTGAGAGTCTGCCTGCTGATGCAGGCGACACGGGTTCGTGCCCCGGTCCGGGAAGATCCCACATGCCATGGAGCGGCTAGGCCCGTGAGCCATGGCTGCTGAGCCCGTGCGTCCGGAGCCTGTGCTCCGCAACGGGAGAGGCCACAACAGTGAGAGGCCCGCATACTGGAAACAAACAAACAAACAAACAAACAAACAAAAGAACAACATACCTAACACCACTTCTTTAACAGTACATTCAAATAACAATATCTACCTCACAGGGCTGCTGAAAGAATGAAATGAAATAATTTATGTAAAGCACTGAGTATAGTGCCTGATACGTAATAGGTACTCAACCAAAAATAAGAGCTCCGGTGTATTAAATGCTTGCCATGAGCCAAATGCTGTGCCTTGCTGGTTCTTACTTTTACTGTTCTTTCTGTTCCCTGTTACTCAGGGTGGGTGCCCTTCATCGCCTGCCGTACCTCCACCAACCCCTTCCCTATTCCCTTCTCTCTGCCTTTTCAGGATGAAAATGGTTTCCTTAAGACATTTTAACTTGAAGGCTCATTTACAGAAATCTATTGAATCAGTTGTGAATCAGCATTTTAAGCTTAAAAAAAACCTTTCAAATTATGAAATAAAAATTGCCTATAATTTAGAAATCTGAGGCAACTGCAGGCCATTAAGAAGGAGATTTGGCAATGAGGACCCTACCACTGGCCTTTGAAACCCCCCTGGTCCAACAATTCTAATTTTGTTGTGTTTAAAGTACATCGTTGTCTTGGGCAAACTTTTTTTTTTTTTTTGGCGAGGTCCTAAAACTGCCTCACTCTTGAAGGAGGAGGAGTGAGTGGAGAGCAGCGCCCCCCACCCCACCCCCAGCTTCTTCCAGGCTCAGTGTCAGGGCCATGACAGGCCAGCCACGGTCCGGAGGCCTCGGAGGTGAAGGTGCCAAGAGCGCAGAGAAGATGGAATCGTGGCCTCACCTGGGGCTGGCCAGGGGCAGCTGCGCGCGCAGCCGGGGCGGGGCTGGAACCAGCTTGGTCTCAAACCTCACAAGGTTGGCTGCCCTCCAGGAAGCTGCTGGGGATGAGAGTCGTGGAGCTGAAAGCCGAGGGCTGTCGTGTTGGGACTGAAGATGATCAGGGTGTAAGTCTCGTAGCCAAAACATAATACAGCAGAAACGACTTTACTCCAATATCAAACGCCTTAAACACTTGCGTCTCAGCTGTTACTCTGTCATATATAACCTGTTTGTTATATCTTCTTTTTGTCTTTGCTTTAGCCACCACATGGAAGAACTAGTTGGAACTTGGGAAGAACAGACATCGTCACAAGGCCCAGGGTTATCATCCGTACCATCACTTGGTGACTGGGTGAGTTTGGACACATACTCCACCTCTCCGATCTTCACTGCTCAGCCTGTAAAAGGCGGAGGGGTTGTTGGTCCCTGATCCTTCCCCATGCTAAAACTCTTTTACTCTTTCAATGAGATTTGTTAATAGAGAGAAATGCATAGGACCCCTTCCTAACCTGTGGCTTCTCTATAGTTTGGAATATTCATAACAACCCACTGTCAGGAATATTTCATTTAACTTGGCCGAGCTAAAGTGAAGGACAAGATGAACTGCCAGGGGGTGGAGGCTTGGCTGCACGTAATTGTAGACCTCAGTGGACTTGTTAAAGTATAAAGTGCCAAAATGAGTTTGCAAAGCGTAGACCTCCCCCGTAACATTTAGTTTCTCCATGTCAAATTCACCCAATTTACATTTCTTAAGCTAGGAAAGCTGTAGAAGAAGAAAGAAAGAGCATTTTAAAATCAAATTTCTGTCTCTACCCCATCCTTTCCTTTTCTGTCCCTCCTCCCTCACTCACCCTTTTCTTCCCTTGACCATGAATCCAAAATATACTTGGTCACCAGTATGAAGTCACTAACAGGACCAATGTTCAAGTATTTCTCCATTTTGCAGGCGTCTACCATAAATTTTCTGAGGCTATAAGTACAGCAAACACGGTTGGACCAACCACCGTTCTCCCCTCTTGCTTGCTAACAAACCCCAGTGTGTTAAGCTGTCCACGTCCTCCACTGATCGGTGCTCCCGGAAGCCTGGCCACTGCCCACCCCCATCCGGGTCTCAGCCACCGGTTCTCACAGTGGATCCCAGGCCAGCCACAGCAGCACCTGGGAATTGTTAGAAACACACATTCTTAGCCTCCACCTCAAACTTTCTGATGGAAACCCTCATGTTGGGGGCTGAGCATCCTGTGTTTTAACACACTCCACAGGTGATTCTGACCCACACGGAAGAATCACTGGTATAAACCAATCTTGACAATTCTATTCTCTTTTCTTAGAAATAGGCAAGTGATCCTGTTCTGGTCAATTAAACCTGAGTGATAGTCTGCAAGGGAAGCCTTTTGAAAACAGCTTTTTAGCTCCTAAAAAAAATATGAGGACATTTTCCCGGGAAAGTTGTGGGACTGATTTCTTAAAAATACTAAGATGTCATTTGCATTTTCACTCGCATTCTCTCATGAATGTACATTAGTCTTATCCAGAGGTTACATGCTGTGCAATATCACAACAGATTGGGTGCAGAAGTAGATATGAGAACCCACTTGTTCTCTATTAAGAAAGACATTACAGGGCTTCCCTGGTGGTGCAGTGGTTAAGAATCCCCCGCCAATGCAGGGGACACGGGTCCGAGCCCTGGTCTGGAAAGATTCCACATGCCATGGAACAGCTAAGCCTGTGCGCCACAACTACTGAGCCTGTGCTCCAGAGCCCGCGAGCCACAACTACTGAAGCCCACGCCATGGAGCCCGTGCTCCGCAACAAGAGAAGCCACCACAATGAGAAGCCCGCGCACCACAATGAAGAGAGTAGCTGCCCACTCACCGCAACTAGAGAAAGCCTGCGCGCAGCAACGAAGACCCAACGCAGCCAAAAATAAATAAATAAATAAAATTTTAAAAAAGCCATTACAGAGATTTGTAAAAAAAAAGTAAAACAATGCCACTCTTCCCACTAGATTTCTTTGTTTTGGAAAACATAGTTGTTTTTTCATTTAAAAATGTGTGATTTATATTAACATAAAGATGTACTATTGTTATAAACTAATATTTTTTTAAGTTTCTCAGTTTTAATTTATAAAATGGTAAACATCGATAGATATAACCCATATAATTATATTTTAAAAGCTCTTTGGGGCCCTTAATTCTTAAGAACGTAAAGGATGAAGTCCTGAGAAAGTCCGAAGGCTCCTCCTCTAGGCGAGGATGCAGTGTCTGGGGCTGCTGCTGCCATCTTGTGGCCACCAGAGGCATCAGCTCACGCAGCCAGGACAGCATGGTAGCGAGAACTGGTCTGTGAGGCCACTCTGACCCTCTGAAGACCCAACCCTGTATGTATTCTACAGTCTTTCACTATCTTGAACTTCCTGTTCTCTGAGATGATAAATCCCCTTCTTGCTTAAGCAGTTTTAGGTCGGGTTTCCTCTTACTAGCTGAAAAATCTCCCCAACCGTTGTAATTTACATTTAGCTCTGAGGACCTCAGTGACGTTTACATCCATTTTGCTTATGTTTCCATAAACAAATCAGTGACATTACTTACAAAATGAAGACAGTGAAGCCCCGAGACAAAAATTGAATAGAGAATAAAATGTGATAAAGTTGTCATTCATGAAAGTTAACAGAAATGATCAGCACTCTAAATAGCCAAATCAGTGAAAATATACTAGAACCCACACACATTTAGGAAAATAAATCTCTGGTTAAGACTATGTACTTAAACCATTACAGTCTCTGTTTTGTAAAATCGATAACTTCTATGTAAATGCTAGCCATTTTCAGTTTAGCTCCATAAAAAGCTTAGATTCTGTAACTGATAATTCTGAGAATCAGAGACTGATGAAAGTGATGTTTACCAATAAGACCAATGAATACAAATATGAAGTCATACCTATATAATTAAGCATTGCTCCAAAGAGAATCACTTATTAGATACTCAATAACTTTTGTTATATAAAAAAATTAGAAGGAGAGAAGCTCTGAAAGATTTAAGTATTTATGTACTGTTTAAGAACCAGGCTACAAAAGAGATGCATCCCAGCAACATTACATTGAAATAGGCAAGTGATCCCCATTGCTTACATTGAAGTAACCTTACTCACACCTGCAAAATAATGCAAGAGTTTGGGATAGCATCGCAGAGGTGGCTAGTTGTCTGCCCTAAGATAAGGCTGTAACTAGGAAGTCTCTGCCTGGCCAGGGACAACATTTCCCAGCACCCCTCTCTACCTAATTGGGGCCATATGACTGCTGCTTGCCAATGCAATGTGAGAAGAAGTAACATGTGTCACTTCTGGCCACAGCAGTTAAGAAATGGGTGTGCTTCTCCACCCTAACTCTTCCCCTGGCTGCCAGCTCAACACAAAGAACTTGAGGCCCCAGGGAACAAAGCCACCAGATGGAAAGGGCCTGGATTTCTGAATCTCTCACGATGGAGAGCTGACTGCCAACAAGAAATACCTACGTGGGACTGCTAAAGGAGTACAAAATAAATTTCATTTTGTTAAGCTTCTGAAAACTGCAGCTAATATTAACATAGATGCTCGGCTATCTTGAACTGTTGAAGCTCTAAGTAGACATCAGAGCATTTTTTTACTTTAGGAGGAAAAAGAGCAAGTCTCATGGTTTACTATTGTATCCCCATCTCCAGTGCCTAGAACGGTAGCAGGTAGTGATTAAATATGTGATGACTAAATGAATGAATGAATGAACAAGTTGATGGGTGGATGATGCATGAATAAGTTGTGTTCATGTGGAAACTGTAATAGTTTGGAAAAAAATAACACTAAGTATTTGTGGGAAATGTTCACGTTAACTAGTATTTATTTCTGGATATTTTGAGTAAAGGAATAACTGGAGGTATTAAAGAATAAATAGACTGGGCAACCACTTGGCAGGGGTGTGAGATGTGATAGAGAAAGTTCAGCTTGGAAAGGTGATTGGACGATGAGTTTTATCTTGCTATTCTCTGATCTTTTAAATGAGTGATTAGATATATTAGGTAAAGATTCTGTATTTATCTATTTTAATATGAGTACTAGTTTAAGTCTTTTAATTATTATTTTAAGAAGTAAAAGTATATGAGATGAGAAATCATTATAAATTAAGTACATATAATTATAGGCAAGCTACCCTACAGGAAACCATCAGCTTCTGGAGTTCTGGCCTTGCAACCCTAAACAGCTACAGTGACAATTATGAATATCAACTGGTAGGACAGTAAGAAAATATTTGGTTTTGATATTAGTTTTAAGAAAAACTTAAACCTTTTTTTGGTTTTTGGCTGTGTTGCACGGCTTGCAGGATCTCAGTTCCCCGACCAGGGGTTGAACCCTGGCCACGGACAGTGAAAGCCTGGAATCCTAATCACTAGGTCACCAGGGGACCCCCGAAAAATTTAAATCTTATATGAAAATTTTTAAAGGATGAGAGAAAAAAATATACATTAAAAAAATATATTTATGTAGGCTGTGAAGGGTCTTAGTTGCAGCACACTGGATCTTCATTGCAGCATGTGGGATCTTTAGTTGCGGCATGTGGGCTTCTTAGTTGCGGCATGTGGACTCTTAGTTGCAGCATGCATGCAGGATCTAGTTCCCCAACCAGGGATCGAACCCAGGCCCCCTGCATTGGGAGCGTGGAGGCTTACCCACTGGACCACCAGGGAAGTCCTGAGAAAATATGCATTGATATTCATTTCTCTAAAGAAGAATTCTAAATATTAATTTTATTTGTCTTAATAAGGTTGAAAGATGGAATAGGTAGTTGGCTTGGAGAAATAAGAGAACACAAAGTCCACAGATTGGATAGTTTTCCTAGAAATTATTCTATTAAAATATATATATTTGTGATATATAAATATGATCAATATAATATATATTCAATATAATTATAATAATTTAATATTATATATAGACACACACATATATACATATATATATTTGTCTTAAATGGTACATACTTTCTGCTAACCTTCCAGAATCTCCTGAACAAAAGAAGAGATGCTGTGGAGTAGACTTGTTGCTTAGCAACCTGAGATTATGAGACATGTCCTCTTTCACTGACTTGATTTTATTTTATTTTTTTTTTTTTTTTTTTTTTTGCGGTACGCGGGCCTCTCACTGTTGTGACCTCTCCCGTTGCGGAGCACAAGCTCCGGACGCACAGGCTCAGTGGCCATGGCTCACGGGCCCAGCCGCTCCATGGCATGTGGGATCTGCCCGGACCGGGGCACAAACCCGTGTCCCCTGCAGTGGCAGGCGGACTCTCAACCACTGCGCCACCAGGGAAGCCCCATTGACTTGATTTTAAATCAGGCTCTTCAAGGGCAACTATGAGATAAATGACAAAAATGTAAGAACTCATAATGCTAGCATAATGCGATGATCGTTAGGAACAAACTACGTATGTTGTCCCCATATTAGGATATTGAGGTTAGTTTGGAAAATACTAATTTTACTCTGGAATATTCTCTCTTTTCCCTGTAGTGATTATACTTATTTAAAACGGCTCTTGCTAAAGTGGAACTATCTGAAGAGTTAGTTGAATATGTTAATTAGCTCGAATGTGTTGATTATTTCACAGTGTATAGCTATATCAAATCATCAAATTGTACACCATAAATACATACAACTTAATTATCAAATATACCTCAATAAAAACAAAAATATCACACTTCTAAAGACTACATAGGTTAAGAAGTCAAAATAAAATAGGAAAAATATTTTGAATTTAATAAAAATTAAAACATAACTACAAAAAATGGCTCTTGCTGATGAAGGCGTGTTTCTCCAGAATCTCTGTGTGGGGCTTTGTTTTTTGTTTTTGTTTTTGTTTTAATAGTAAAAGGAGTGTGGAAACATAAGGATAAATTTGAGGTCTGAGGCCAAGAAAGCATCTGTAAAGTTTTCTATACAGTGGTCTTAAAGGAAGGAAATATATATAAGTATATATATATATATATATATATATATATATATAAGTATATATATATAAATATATATAAATATATATATATATATATAAATATATATATATATATATATATATATACTGTTTGAAATCCTCAAATGTGGATGTTTATAAAGTAGGAAATTATGCTTTTTTGGCAAAACAAGATAATTGCATTATTTCTCTGGTAGAAATTAAATCTGAAATCCAAATCGAGTTCATTTATTCCAATGTACTGCCTCTAAGAAGAAAAAAATGTAGTTTGCAGCAGTATTTTATTTCACTGACGTGACACAGGGATCAAGGAAGGACAAATTCTAGGCCATGGAAGGTCTGGATCCTCAAAGCAGAGATAATACATGTCTGTGCTTTTAAAACTCTTGGTCAGGGCTCCTCCTACTGGAATAACTTATTCAGTACCATGATATCAGACTCCTGGTCAAGATTCAAATTTTTGTTTATTTATTTATGTATTATTTATTTTTGGCTGCACTGGGTCTTTGTTGCTGCGTGCGGGCTTTCTCAAGTTGCGTCAAGCAGGAGCTACTCTTCGTTGAGGTGCGCAGGCTTCTCATTGCGGTAGCTTCTCTTGTTGCAGAGCACGGGCTCTAGGCGCTTGGGCTTCAGTAGTTGTGGCACGTGGGCTCAGTAGTTGTGGTGCACAGGCTTAGTTGCTCCACAGCATGTGGGATCTTCCTGGACCAGGGCTCGAACCCATGACCACTGCATTGCCAGGCGGATTCTTAACCACTGTGCCACCAGGGAAGTCCTAAGATTCAAATTTTTAACAAACCTAACACAGTGTTGCATATTCAATAAGTCACAAATTCTTTTTTTTGTGGCAGGGAGAAAAATTTCATATTAAGTGCTGATTTAAAAGGTCCATATCACATCTTCCATTTACCCCATAGTTGATGTTTACATTGAGACTTTGGTTAACATTTACATGGGACTTATGACCTGTCTGGCAGTATTCTAAGTACTTACATATAGCTATTCATTTAATTCTCACAACAACTATATGAGAGAGGACTGCTATCATCTTCATTTCATGGTTGAGGAAACTGAGATACATGGATGGCTCTAGGTCACTGATATTTTTCATGCTATTGGAAATGGCATATCTAAAATTTCATTTTTCAATTTTTCATTGCTAGTACGTAGAAAAATGTTTTCTGTTTATTGATCTAGCATCCTATGACTTTGCTAAATTGTCTTTTTTTAAGATTTCATAAGGTTTTCAACATACATAACCATGTTGTCTGTTAATACAACAGTTGTACTTATTCCTTTACAACTTGCATGCCTGTTATTTCTTTTTCTTACTAATTGCACCAGCTAGGATTTCCAGTATAATGTTGAGTAGGAATGGTAAAAGTGGATATTCTTGCTTGTTCCCAATTTTAGAATGGAAGCATGCAGTCTTTGCTATTATATGTCAATTGTAGTTAAGTCAATAGATGCATTTATCAGATTGAGGACATTCCCATATTTTCCTGGTTTGTAGAGAGTTTTTATCATGAATAAGTGTTAAATTTTATCAAATACTTTTTGCATATATTTGATGATCATATGGTTTTTCCTCTGCATTCTGCTAATGTAGTGAGTTATGAGTTACACTGATTGTTTTTCTTAGTTCCCCGGCCAGGGATCAAACCTGGGCCCCAGCCATGAAAGCACCAAGTCCTAGCCACTGGACCACCAGAGAATTTCCAACACTGATAAATTTTCAAATGTTGTTCAATTGGTCATGATGTATTATTCTCATTATATATTACTGGTTATATATATATTTATTTATTTTATACATATATCATATGTATAAATATGCTTGTTTTATATTGCTAGATTCCACTAATATTTTTAAAGGATTTTTGTGTCTATTCTCATGAAAGATTTTAATTGATCGTTTTTGTTGTAATATTTGTCCTGGTTTGGTGTCAGGGTTATGTTAGCCTCATAAAATGAGATGGGAAGTGTTCTCTACTATTTTCTCAAAGAGTGTGTGTACGAAGGGTGTTATTTATTCCTTAAATGTTTAATAGAACTTCAACTGGGCCTAGAGTTTTATCTGTGGAATCATTTTGATTAAACATTCAATTTTCTCAGTAGTATTGGGCTGTTTAGCTTTCATATTTTATCTGGTGTTGGTTTTGATACATCACATTTTTTCAAGAAATTTGCATATTTCACCTACATTTTCAAATTGATTGGCATAATGTTCTTTGTAATTTTCTTTATTAAGCTTTCAATGTCTGTAGGATCTGTAATGATATTCCCTCTTTCACTCCTGATATTTCTCATTTGTTTCCTCTCTTTTTTTATCCATTGAAGTTTATTAAAACTTGTTTTATGAGCCAGCATATGCTCTATCTTGGTGAATGTTGTGTACATACTTAAAAAGAATGTGTATTCTGCTTTTGTTGGGTGAAGTGTTCTGTAAATAACAAACAGATTGAGAGTGTTATTCAAATCTTCTGTATCCTTTCTTCTTTTTAAAAATTTATTTATTTTATTTATTTATTTTTGGCTGCATTGGGTCTTTGTTGCTGCATGCAGGCTTTCTCTAGCTGTAGTGAGTGGGACCTACTCTTCACTGCGGTGTGCGGGCTTCTCGTGGTGGCTTCTGTTGTTGCAGAGCACAAGCTCTAGGCATGAAGCCTTCAGTAGTTGTGGTGCGTGGGCTCGGTAGTTGTGGTGCGTGGGCTTAGTTGCTCTGCAGCATGTGGGATCTTTCTGGACCAGGGCTCAAACCCGTGTCCCCTGCATTAGCAGGTGGATTCTTAACCACTGTGCCACCAGGGAAGCCCCCTTACTCATCTTATACTTTCTTTACTTCAACTCTAGAATCAGCCATTTCTCCAAGGAACTTTTTAGTATAGGATAGCATTTAGAAACCAAGATCTGGTGCTTTTGCTATGAGGATGTCATTGCTTCTAGGCTGTTTCCGGAGACAGATAGGAAATTCTCTACATACATCTGTAACTATTTCTAGAACTATGTAGATGTATATAATATATACATATCATGAGTTTATATCCTATTTCCAATTCCAATCCAACATTCCTGTCCTCTGGTTTCCATTGTTTCTGAAGATGTATATAATAAATATTTTTCCCCCTCTGGCTACTTAAATTATTTTCCTTTATCTTTGGTTTCAGCATTTTGACTATATTGTGCATACGTATGACTTTTCTTTGCACCTATCCTGCTTGGAGTTCCTTGAAACTCTTAGATCTGTGAGTTGATGTCCTCCATCAATTTTTGAAAATTCTCAGCCCTTCTGTGCTCGAATATTTCTTCTGCACAATTTTCCCCTTCCTCTCCTTCTCATTCTCCTTTACACATCTGTTAAACCAGTTGATATTGTTTTGCAGATCTTACGGGCTCTGTTCCTTTTTTCTTTAATTCTTTTTCTCTTAGTATCTCAGCCTAGAAACATCCTATTAACCTGTATTCATGTTAATGGATCCTTTCCTCTGTTGTATTCAGTTTTCTGTTAACCCATTGAATTTTAGTTTCTGATATTAAAAAAATTTTTTTAGCATTTCCACTTTTGTAGTTACCATCTCTTTGCTGTATATCCCCATTTGTCCATGCATGTTGTCCATTTTTTTACTTGATCTTTTAACATATTTATTTATTTATTTATTTATTTATTTTTTATTTATGGCTGCGTTGGGTCTTCGTTTCTGTGCGAGGGCTTTCTCTAGTTGTGGCAAGTGGGGGCCACTCCTCATCGCGGTGCGCGGGCCTCTCACTATTGCGGCCTCTCTTGTTGTGGAGCATAGGCTCCAGACGCGCAGGCTCAGTAACTGTGGCTCACAGGGCCAGCTGCTCCATGGCATGTGGGATCTTCCCAGACCAGGGCTCGAACCCGTGTGTCCTGCATTGGCAGGCGGACTCTCAACCACTGCGCCACCAGGGAAGCCCTTAACATATTTATGATAATATATTTAAGTTCTCTATCTGATAATTCTAACATTCAGGCATTTCTATGTCTATTTCTATTCATCATTTCTTCTCTTGACAATGAGCCACATGTCCTTGCTTCTTTACATGTGTTGTAACATCTGTCACATTTTCATTTACATGTGTCATATTGTATGATTGATAGTATGAGCAAAAGAACAACAGAGACTGAAATAAAAAATATTCAGTCCCAGAAAGGGATATGCCCTTCTCCTGTCATGCCACTAATGAGGGAGGAGACTGAGTGAAAATAATCTGTAGCTGAGCTAGGTCTGGGCTTTGTTGCAGCTTTGGTTAGATTTTCCATTATCTTCAATGTTTTGAGATCAGAATTAGGACTTTCCTTTTGATAGGGTTTGTAATCCAAGCACGAGTGAGACTCCAGAGATCTGTTCATGCTTTGCAACTCAGCCAGTGGCTCCCTGAACTGCAGATCTGTGTGCTTTATAGTTAAATAATAGCCTGGCTGCTAGCTTTGCGGCTGCTAGAGGGTTCTCTTTTTTCTCAAGTCCTGTTCCTGGCTCTCTGTGTTTGGGAGGTCTCTTTTCATCCTGCTGCCCTAAGCCCAATTTTTCACAAGGCCACTATACTGTACCTGGTGAAGGCCAGAGAGGGATTGCTTTCTGCTCTCCTGCTTGCCCCCAGACTTTGGAGGATCACAGGAGTTCACTAGGCACAGGCCCAGATGCTTCAGCAGGATCTTTCTCAGGTCTCCTGCCCTGCCCCAGCCTCCAACATACTACCCTTTTGCACTTTGGTGAAGGCCTGTGGAAGACAGCTGGCAAACGGGTGCAGACTTGCTGGATGACTGGAGCTCAATCCATCATGCCAGCCCCCACATGGCCATCAAGTTTATGAAAAGTTAGGCTGATTTCTCCATACCTCCATCCATAGCAGGTTCCTCCTGCTCATGTCACTACGCAGAGAGTGAAAGTGGTTGTAGATCTCTTCTGTCCTAGGAAGGGCTCATCACTTTCCGGAATTTAGTTCATTTAGGTTTCTTTGTTACCTCAGCTGCCTGATGAGTTTATGAAACAAATGATTCTTTTTACCTTAGCTATAGCTTCTCCTCATTGTTCGAGTGAGAGTGAGGTTGTCTTACAACTTTTACTAAGTGGAACTAGAAGTTAAAATATGTTTTTAATCTTGAAATTTTGTTTGATCTGAAAAGTTTATGATACAAATTTTTACTTTGAATTAATATATATGTGTATATATAATATATAATATTCAGATTAAAACTTTGCCCATAAAAGAATCTTTTGTTAAAATACAAGAAGTCCTTGTTCCTACGTCCTTATTGTCCAAACCTTTCACATCATTAGAGAAGCAAAGGGATGCACCCACTGGAGCAGGGGAATAAAAATGAGGCAAAGGTCCAAAGCTCCTGGCTGTGTGGAGCCAGTGATACCATAAGAGAAGGAGTGGGGTCAGGGGAGCAAGCTGTGGGTTGTTGTGTTGTCTAGGACTTTGCTCCATAAACCCCTGTCTTCATATGCTACCCCTTGATTAAGAACACAGGATCCAACTTGCTGATAGACAACACCTATCGTTCTGTGCCCTGAACTGGTATCATTCCACGTTGCTTTTTTCTCTTTTGTGGCTGAATGTAAGATGTGTACTATAAATCTTCATCTCTCATGTTTTTGGCTAAAATATTTTAATAGCTATTTCCTATCTCTGTCTCTGTATTTGCAGCTCACACTACTTATTGTCCCCATAGACAACATTAATTTATCATATCTTTATTTTCGCTCAACATGAAAGGATTAAAATAGAAATGAAAGGTTTAAAGGGACACCTAGTTTTGGGCCAGTATGGGAGACAACATTATAAAATAAGTTCACCCAAATTTATAAGAAAAATATCAAGACCCCCCAAAAGATAAATAAGCAAAGAACATGCCAATTAATTCATAAGAGGGAGTAGTCAAAGCTATAGCTACGTCCCATACAAATGTCCAAATTTCTATTGCCACACCATGTTTTCCCTCCTGAATAGTAAACCATGTAACCTAGTGCCCTTGGATCTCTCCACCTGCATGGACTCAACTTCTACATTCCAAAGTCAACCACATCTCCCTCCCTAACCCTCTTCTCTTGCTTCTCTTGGTGAATGGGTTAACAAATCCTCTCTCTCTCCTCCCAACCACAACCACTTACTAGCTCCTGTCAACTCAACCTGCTAGATGCCTTTTTCTCTTTTCCATCTCCATTGCAACCTCAATAGTTGAGACCCCCTTATTTTTCACTTGGTATGTTGAGACAACTTCTTACCCAGATCTTCTGCCTTTGGTCCACTCCCGCTCCAGTTCACACTCCTTCCAACTGTTCCTTTAGGCCTTCTAAACAGATCCCAGATATTCATTTATCAAAATAAATGAAGACAAATCATGAAATTATTTTGCTTAAAACTTTTCTGGGGCTTCCCATTGCCTCCAGGATGAAATGCAGATACTCCATCAGAAAACTACAAAGTTCTACGCGATCTGTTCTCCTGCCATTCTCCCAAACACACCGTCTGTACTCTAGCCTTATTAAATAGCTTGTAGCTCTTCGAATGTGGCACACTGTTGCACACCTCCGTTGCTTTGCCCATGTTGTTGTTTCTGCCTGAAATCCCTCTCCTGTCCCGTTTCCTGACGAACTACTCATCCTTAAGTTTCAGTATGAATGTCACCTCCTCTGTGAAGTTTCAGGCAGAATTAGATGTTCCCACCTCTTTCACATGGCATGCTATAATTACTTACGTTTTCTGTATTTATCACGTTGACCTCTCTTTCCTGCACTGGAATCTGAGCTCTGTGGCAGCAAGGATATTGTGTCTATCTCCCCACACCCTAACCAGCACCTAATGCAACACTTGGTTGAATAATGAAATGAAGACATTCTGGTCAGGGTACTGTGGAACTGGTACACTTAGACACTGCTGATGGCACTTTCAGTTGGTACCATCATTTTAGAAAGCAATTTTAGAAACATATATGAAGGACCATAAAAATATTGATATTCTTTAACCCAGTGAATCTACATCTAGGAATCTTTCTTAAGGAAATAATCCAAAACTTTTTGTACAAGTTATTCATCACTGTATTACTTAGATACTCAAAATACTGGAAACCACCTAAATTCCAGCAATAGGAAGATGGCTAAGTAAATTATGACATATCAAGACAAAGTGCGGTCATTAAAATTTGTGATTTTTAGGGAAATACTGGGCAACATAGAAAACTGCTTATATTACACCACTGGACACTGCAATTACAGTTGCCCCAGGACGTAGCTAAGACTTAGGTCTGCTTCCAGGATTGTCTGCAACAGGCAGAACTAATCAACTTCAGTAACTTGAGTCCAAACCGAAATCCTTCAAAGGGAGCTGAAAGTCAGAATCCAGAGAAACTAGGCACAATTGCTAAGTTCAAAAAGAACAATGCAATCTTTTTTCTTTTTTAAAAAAGGCATTTAAAAAACTTAATTAATTTATTTATATTTTATTTTTGGCTGTGTTAGGCCTTCATTGACGTGTGCAGGCTTTCTCTAGTTGCGGTGAACGGAGGCTACTCTTCATTGCAGTGCACGGGCTTCTCATTGTGGTGGCTTCTTTTGTTGCAGAGCACGGGCTCTAGGCGCGCAGGCTTCAGTAGTTGTGGCACGTGGGCTCCAGAGTGCAGGCTCAGTAGTTGTGGCACACGGGCTTAGTTGCTCCGCGGCATGTGGGATCTTCCCAGACCAGGACTCCAACCTGTGACCCCTGCATGGCAGGCGGATTCTTAACCACTGTGCCATCAGGGAAGTCCCAGAACAAAGCAATCTTGAAAAAGAGAACCAGTGGTTGCAATGAAGGCAGAGTGGGTAAAAACAGGAGAGTTTGTGTACTTGCTGTGAAAGCTGTTGGTCTTCTGAGGCCCTGAAGTTGAAATGAGTTAAAGCACAGGGTCAAGGCAAACAGCAATTAAGTAAGACAATATATGCATAAGGGAAAAAGGACCCAAATTCCACCCTCTGGGTTCAAGGCACGGAGGGAATGGTTCTGGATTATACCATTTAAAGAAAGTAGAGTTCATGGTGAGCTGGGTTCTGGATTGAACCAAATGGTAATTCTCTGCAGGTCTCCAGGTCTGAAGAAGCACTGGGCTATGTGGGAGAAAGCAAGTTGGCAACCAGGAGGTGGAGGGTGTGTGTGTCACAAGCTGGGATGGGAACCTAAGTTGTTGACTGCCTGGGCTGTCAACTGAGCCAGGGGACATCCACAGAGCTGTAGAGCACACCTGAGATTTGCCTGAGATACACCAAAAGGCTAATTTTGGGGTGACGATGGTGAGGTGTTGGCTAATATTTTAAAATTTTTTCTGTAATATGATATACAGCTTTTAAAAGAACAAAATTAACATTTAAAAAGAAGAAGTGGACAGCTAATGATTCTAGATGTCTAGATGATGCAGTAACAGGCTAAATCCTGTCCTAGTGTAGTGTAAGATCAGCAAATGGAGCGGTTTACTTGACTGGCATAGCCTGCGGGAGCTCGAGTGATCTGGTAGGCAGGAGTCAGCTGCCCTGCCACCCTGTCACAGCGTCATTTCTTTTCTGTGCTGTGGGTTTCCAGGTCACTGCTTACTGTGACATCCTGCTGACAGGGTAAGCGAGGGCTGAAGTCCTGTGGAAGGAGAGGTGTCTTTTTCTTCACCCAAAGGCCCTGACCAGTAGCAAAGCCAGTACCTGCCACCTTTTTCTGAGTTGCACAAAGGCACTGGACAGGGCAGTTCTGTGCTTCCCATCTGCAAAGTGGGGCATCTCAGAACCCGTATTTCTTTTACTAATAGAAATTTGACCCTATTTCTTGTGAAGTAATGACAGTAACACAGTACAAGTAACACAGCGTGTATCATACTAAGATGATAAACAGCCACACAATGCGTGCTGGGAAGACCCTCACCTGATCCCTTATCTGCTGCCCCTCTGACTGCCCAAGTGGGTGTTCGAATCCTCTCTCCCTGGCCCCAGGCTGGCTCCTTCAGGGTAGTTCTTCTCCACCTTCAATGTGTGTAAGAATCATCTGGGAAACTCTAATATTAGAGTGTGATCCTGATTCAGCAAGTTTGGAGTGCATTGTCAGGTGTGGCCGATGCTGCTCGTCTGTGCACCACCGTGGTTTATCGGGGCTCCAGACATCTGGGGCAGAGGCTGGAAAGGAACTGGGGGCTCCCCAAAGTCTGGTTGCTGGAGGAAGAGGGTACTTCCCCCGTGGGGGCCTCTGCTTCTCAGAGCAGACTACGGACTCATATTTGGGGCATCACAGAACACTAGTGTAGCAGCCACCCAAACTTGGCTTTCCAGGGAGGAAGAGGCCCCTGCGGTGGTGAATCTGAGGCTCCTGGCTTTACAAGGAGGGAGGGAGGAAGGTGCACAGGGGGAGGGGGAGAGAAAGCGTTCTGCTCATCAGATTAAGGTTGCAGAGTTTGGGGGCTTTGGAAGTGCTGAGGATTCCTAGGAAGGGGTGCTCGCCTGGAGACCACAAGAGAGAAGAAGACCAGACACTTCCTGTCCCCGAGGAATAATTATTTAAAAATAACCCCACTGCCTAACTTCTTGCACACTTGGAAGCCCTTCTACAGGGCCTGTCAACCTGGCAATGTGTGGACCTCGAGGTCAGCTGTCAGAGCTAATATTGAGCTTGTTGTACGAGCTAACGTGCTAAGCTGCTGCTGTTCTTCCCAAACAGAAGTGTCATGGGAAGAAATAACACGCTATATTTTGGGGGACGGCAGAATAATCACCAAACAGAATAAACTTCTATTTTTCTTACAAACTTTATTAAGTACCTAATTGGACCTAATCTGGGTTTTAAGGAAAAAAAACATTAAGATGTACAAAGGCGTTATATTTTCCCACATTATGCCTTCATTGTATTATTCCCTCTGCATTAATCCTTCCTAAGGATACTATTTAGAAAATGTGACCTGTTCACTTCATCAGAATTAGAATCCTAAGCCTGTGTTAATATTTTTGGCTGGACCTGCTTCATATTGAATACTCTTCCTTTCCGGCTTCTGCTAGCCTTCTATTTTCATTTTAGAATTTCCAATACTGATATATAAACCAAAATATCAATTTTAACAGGCATTCTGAATGGACAGATAGGATATGGGACACAACATTCCCTCTTGAAGTCAAGAGTAAGAAGCAGGGAAAGTTGGTCCTCGGCTAGAAGGAAGATGTGCTTGGAGAGGGGCTGGAAGGTCTCTGGTTCTAGCTTATTTGTGAAGCTCAGCTCCATCCCTGTCCTTGGGTTTTGTGAGTCACCTTGATAATAAATTCTGCTTTTTTTTTTTTTTAAAGAAGATGTTGGGGGTAGGAGTTTATTAATTAATTAATTTATTTTTGCTGTGTTGGGTCTTCGTTTCTGTGCGAGGGCTTTCTCTAGTTGTGGCAAGCGGGGGCCACTCTTCATTGCGGTGCATGGGCCTCTCACTATCGTGGCCTCTCTTGTTGCGGAGCACAGGTTCCAGACGCACAGAGCTCAGTAGTTGTGGCTCACGGGCCTAGTTGCTCCGCGGCATGTGGGATCCTCCCAGACCAGGGCTCAAACTCGTGTCCCCTGCATTAGCAGGCAGATTCTCAACCACTGCGCCACCAGGAAAGCCCATAAATTCCGCTTTTTTTGCTTAATCTAACTGAATTGTATTTCTGTTAATTAGAACTAAAAGAGACTAAATTTATATGCTGGTGAGGAAACTTTCAAGTTGTTCAGTGCTTACTATGTGTCATGTGCTGTAGCAATGCATGCTTTATCTTATTTAATCCTTAAAAATAACCCCATTAGGGAGGTATTATCATGATTATTATTACCTGCATTTTATGGATAAAACCACCAAGATTTAGAAATATTTAGTAATTTGTCCCAAATCACCATCTATTAAATGGCAAAACTGAGATTCAAACAGAACTTTTGATACAAAAACCTATGCTATTAACCACTATGCTATACTTTATAGTTTATTGAAACAAATATAGGCATATTATGTACTAGAACAAAATATTCACATTGTAAAACTTCAAGGATGGAAATCTTCAAGGATATACAAAAGCAGACAAAACTGTAAGTCCCACTGATCCATGGCCCAGCTTCAACGTTTACCAACGTTTTGCCAATCTTGGCTCATCCACCCCACCCCACTCTCACCTTCTAACTATGGTTAATGTCTTACAATCTTACACTAACAGGGTACACTTGTCACAACTGAAAAATCAAGATTGGTACATTTTATTAACTAAACTGCAGGCTTTACACAGATTTTCTTAGGTTTTACCTAATGTCCCTTTCCTGTTTCCTGATCCCATCAGGGATACTGCTTCACATTTAGTCATGGTGTCTCCTTAGTCTCTCCTGGTCTCTAAGTTTCTCAGTCTTGCCTCGTTTTTCTTGGCCTTGATGGTTTTGAAGAGTGCTGATCAGGTATTTTGTAGCATTTCCTTAAATTTGTGTTTGTCTGATGCTCTTCTCATGGTAAGCCTGGGGTTATAGTTTTTAAGGAAGAAAACCACAGAGGTGATGTGCCCGTCTCATCACATATAGGGGGTACATGGTGTCAACATGACTTTATTTCTGATGTTAATCCTGACTACCTGGCTAAGGCAATATTTTCCAGGTTTCTCCATGTACAGTTACTTTTTCACCCTGTCCAAATCTGTTCTTTGGAATCAAGTCACTAAGTACAACCCACACTCATGATAGGGAATCAGCTCCACCTGGACTGGGCAGTACCTATATAAATTTTGATTTCTTCTGTAAGAAAGGCCCCAAGTGATTTTAAAAGCTGAGAATCACCCATCTAAGCCAGTTATGATTATTCCGTTCTTCTTTGCCAGTAAGTGGTCTAGGGATGGACATGCGTGACAATTCTAGGAAAGATTTTTCTCCATGATAAAAAAAAAATTATACCAGGAGGAAGCTCTTCCTTGTTTCTGCAGGCAAGTGGAGCCTTCCTTTCCTTGTGTGGGTTGCTGCTATGAGCATGCAATCCTTGGAGTGGCAGCCACCATCTTGTGGCCATGAGGCGATAAGCCAGGGACAGAAAGCCAGTTATTGGGATGGCAGAGTTAGAAGAAGGCTGAAACCCTTGAAACTACCTCCAGCTTTCATGTTATATGGACGATTACTTCTTTGCTGTTTATGTCACTTAGTTGCTGTTCTGTTACTTGAAGTCAAATGCATTTCCAATTGATGCAGGTGCCTCATCCTTCTTTTACAACTGTAGCTATCCTCCACATCTAGGACTTGTATCCTCCACATCTTACGCATTTTAAATGAGTAAGCAAAGGACTAAATGAAGAAGCTATTATAATAACCATAAAATATCAATGTCTTTAATGCCAGTATACTTGGCAATTAGATTCTATACTTCTATTTCTTCTCTCAAACAAATACAATAGAGTTGTATGCATTCTGCCACTGGGGGGAAAATTTATTAGTATGACTAGTGGACAGCGGTAAAAATTTTTGATATTTATCAAGTTCAAATTGAAGTTTAATACACATGTATTTATTAATTTTTAGGAGTTATTAATTAACCAAAATATTGCTAGTATGATTGAGGCAAATAATGTAATGCCTACCATATAGCAATGAGAATGAAAAAACTATTATATTATGCAACAGCATGGACGAATCTCACAAGTATAATGCTGAGTAATAGATGCCAGACACACACATACATGTTTCATGATTATATTGATATAAAATTTAAAAATAAGCAAAACTAATCACTGGTCAAAGTCAGGACAGTGTTTACCCTTGAGTGGGTAGTGACAGAAAGGCATTTCTATGAAAGGGCTTCTAGGATGGTGATAATTTCCTTCTTCCTGATCGTGGTGCTGGTTATAGAGGTATATTCAATTTGTGGCAGTTCAGAGATTTGTACATTTATGACATGCACTTTTCTGTATGTATGTTATACTTCAATAAAGTTTGCTTTAAAAATTCATCCTGGGCTTCCCTGGTGGCGCAGTGGTTGAGAATCTGCCTGCTAATGCAGAGCCCTGGTCTGGGAAGATCCCACATGCCACGGAGCAACTAGGCCCGTGAGCCACAACTACTGAGCCTGCGCGTCTGGAGCCTGTGCTCCGCAACAAGAGAGGCCACGATAGTGAACGGCTTGCGCACCACGATGAAGAGTGGCCCCCACTTGCCGCAGCTAGAGAAAATCCTCACACAGAAACAAATACCCAACACAGCCAAAAATAAATAAATTAATTAATTAAATTAAAAAAAAATTCACCTTGAAAATGTCTATCTCTAGCATCTTATTGATAAACTTTGGGAGCAGATAAACCTCTTCAGCAACGCTTATTTACAAACAGCACAAAATGGTTCACTACTTGTAGTAAAATTTAGACTGGGGTGGAAGGGACTAGCTTATTGCGGGAAGTCCCCAATTTATGAATGTCTTTGTATGTATAATAGCTCACTTGTAATTCAGTTGTTACAAACAATATTTTCCCATAGGTTCAGTGTTAGAATAACGGTTAGGGTAAATGCCGACTGATCAGAATAATGAAGTGGATATGCTATATATTTCCCATTAAATACAAGCATATAATTACCCCTGTTACACATACACAAGACTGAAACAACTTTCAAAAATAAATATAAAAAGATAAAAACATAATTGTGATTAAATTCCATTTTAAATCCATCAGATTAGTAAAAGTAAAGTGTTAGCAAGGATGTAGAGAAATAGGAATTTTCACATATTGTTGGTCAGTGCTAACTGATTCAACTATTTTGGAGAATAATCTGGCAAGATTTCTTTAAGTTGAATATGTGCCTAACCTCTGACTCGATAACTCCATTTCTGGGAAATAATGTAAAAGAACACTTGTACAGGTGCAGGAGGACAGATATATTATATATGTGTGTGTATGCATATATAAAAAAAGATGTTTACTGCAGCATTGTTCCTAACATTTGGAAACACCTAAATGTCCATCAAAAAAGGAAGAGACATGTAAATTGTATGTATTCATAACTGAACAGTAAATAATAGCTATAATGAATGAACTGAAACCACATGTATAATGTGGATCTCAAAATTAGTGTGAGAAGAATTATAGAATGATGGTTTTCATCATGATACCATTTATGTATCATGTATGTATAAAAACGATAGTAGATATCTTTTATGGATACTTACTAAGTAACAAAGAAATGTAAATGATGATACATCAGCTTCCTGTTGTACTCGTATTTGGGGAGTAAAAAAGAGGACTGTGACTGAGGAAGAGCACACAAGGGGATTCAATTCTGTACTGTTTTATTTCTTTAAAAAAATCAGAATCAAATATGAATGTTAACACTTACTAGGACATATATTGTTATATGATTCAATATATTTGTGTGTGTTTGGATGCTTTCATACAAAGAATAAAAGAAATGAGGAATTTGGAATGAAGGAAAAGTCAGGATATGAAATTAAAAGCCTCAGCTAAAGTAACGCACTGAGATGCATATTATAAGATCTATATAGTTTCCAGGGACAGTTAGCTAATTAGTTCTTTAGCAGTATCTGCAAGATTAAAAAACAAAATAAAGCAATAAAATAGTTTAGGAGGAATGCACCTTTGCTCTTGCACAGTATTGAGAGGTTTCTCCTCTTCTGGGTCTTCAGTTATCGTGGGATAGAGCTTTGGCACTCAAAAGTGCAAACTGCCAAAGAGTAGCATTGACGCCACCTGGGAGCTTGTTAGAAACGCAGAATGTCAGGCCCCAGCCCAGACCTGCTCAATGAGAATTTGCATTTTAACAAGACTGCCAGATGGCACACTGAGGTCTGAAAAGCCCTCATACAGAAGCAGCAGCTCTCAATAGCATATCTCTCTAGATCATGACCAAAATAATTTTATTCTGGAAAATTTTCAGAGTAGCTTTTGAACCAATCACCTAGGACAGCCATAGTTAAAGCTTTAAACACTCAAAGAACATTTAACTTTTAGACAAAGGTAGCTTCTACTAAAATTTCCAAGATGTATTAATTGCAAATTGTAGCTGTAAATACCATATGATGTAATGGTTTTATAAGACTGAAACATTTCCTATGGGAAGTTCATCAAGATTTCTGTGATTTTTTCATGTCACTAAATCAATTTTGTTTACACATCTTTCATGGTCCTGCCTCTGCTCTCCCTGCTTTTCTGAACGAGAAACTCAACTCCTCTTCTTAATTTAACAAAATATATATTATATACATCCAGAGACCTTGTGGTAAGTGCAGATGTTATTGAGGGTTTTGGGGAGACAGAAGAGTGACTATTATAATTACATAAACAGGTTAAAGTTGAATATTGGAGTTCCCCCTCAGCAAGACGCTTCCTGAGAACTGATATACTGACATAGCTTAATAGTTTGTTTCACTAAAAAAATTCTGCCACATGTAAATGTAAATAATGACTAAAATATCTTGCAGTGAATTTATATTTAACCAATTAAGAATGCTGCCTTTACTTTCCTCAATCCAGCCAAAGGATCTAAACCAAAGGAACTACCATCAATAAGTAAGATTCTGCAACTACTCCGGGAATCTAATTAGTGGATTTTAACAAAAGCTGGTTCCTTGTTGGATAGGCCCAGCCATTTCCTTGGCAGTAAAAGGAAACAGCTGTGCTGGGTGATTAGCCTACTGAAAACCAAATGAGACATAAAAACAAAACCTCCTACCCAAAGTCTCTTTCATACACACTGGCCAGGGGCTCTCAGCTCTGACTGCATTAGACACACCACGGAAGGGAGCCTTTAAAAAATGCTGAACTTGGGTCCCATGCCAGAACAATTACATCTGAATAAGGGAGGAGGGGGGCACAAAGGACAGGTATCGGTATTTTTTTAAAGCTCCCCATGTAGTTCTATTCTGCTCAAGAAAGCAGAAGAAAAACCTTCCTCTGAAATAGAAGTTCTGCTTCAAGTTTTTAACAAACAAAAGGTCGTGAAAGATTAAGTGAAAAAGCCATACAGACTGAAAGTGAGGGGATGGAAAAAGATGTTCCATGCAAATGGAAATCAAAAGAAAGCTGGAGTAGCAATTCTCATATCAGACAAAATAGACTTTAAAATAAAGACTATTACAAGAGACAAAGAAGGACACTACACTACATAATGTTCAAGGGATCAATCCAAAAAGAAGATATAACAATTGTAAATATTTATTCACCCAACATAGGAGCACCTCAATACATAAGGCAAATGCTAACAGCCATAAAAGGGGAAATCAACAGTAACACAACCATAGTAGGGGACTTTTAACACCCCACTTTCACCAATGGACAGATCATCCAAAATGAAAATAAATAAATAAACACAAGCTTCAAATGATACATTAAACAAGATGGACTTAATTGATATTTATAGGACATTCCATCCAAAAACAACAGAATACACTCTCTTCTCAAGCACTCATGGAACATTCTCCAAGATAGATCATATCCTGGGTCACAAATCAAGCCTTGGTAAATTGAAGAAAACTGAAAACGTATCAAGTATCATTTCTGACCACAACCCTATGAGACTAGATATCAATAAAGGAAAAAAACTGTAAAAAACACAAACATATGGAGGCTAAACAATACACTACTAAATAACCAAGAGATCACTGAAGAAAACAAAGAGGAAATCAAAATATACCTAGAAACAAATGACAATGAAAACACAATGACCCGAAACCTACAGGATTCAGCAAAAGCAGTTCTAAGAGGGAAGCTTATAGCAATACAATCCTAGCTCAAGAAACAAGAAACATCTCAAATAAACAACCTAACCTTACACCTAAAGCAATTAGAGAAAGAAGAACAAAAATATAAACAGACCAATCACAAGCACTGAAATTGAGACAGACTGTGATTAAAAACCCTCCAACAAACAAAAGCCCAGGACCAGATGGCTTCACAGGCAAATTCTATCAAACATTTAGAGAAGAGCTAACACCTATCCTTCTCAAATTCTTCCAAAATATACCAGAGGGAGGAACACTCCCAAACTCATTCTATGAGGCCACCGTCACCCTGATACCAAAACCAGACAAAGATGTCACAAAGAAAGAAAACTACAGGCCAAAATCACTGATGAACATAGAAGCAAAAATCCTCAACAAAATACTAGCAAACAGAATCCAACAACACATTAAAAGGATCATACACCATGATCCAGTGGCGTTTATCCCAGGAATGCAAGGATTTTTCAATATATGCAAATCAATCAATGTGATAAACCATATTAACAAACTGAAGGAGAAAAACCATATGATCATCTCAATAGATACAGAAAAAGCTTTCAACAAAATTCAACACCCATTAATGATAAAAACTCTCCAGAAAGTAGGCACAGAGGGAACTTACCTCAACATATAATAAAGGTCATATATGACAAACCCACAGCAAACATCTTTTGCAAAGGTGAAAAACTGAAAGCATTTCCTCTAAGATCAGGAACAAGACAAGGTTGTCCACTCTCACCACTATTATTCAACATAGTTTTGACAGTTTTAGCCACAGCAGTCAGAGAAGAAAAAGAAATAAAAGGAATACATATTGGAAAAGAAGAAGTAAAGCTGTCACTGTTTGCAGATGACACAATACTATACATACAGAATCCTAAAGATGCTACCAGAAAACTACTAGAGCCAATCAATGAATTTGGTAAAGTAGCAAAATACAAAATTAATGCACAGAAATCTCTTGCATTCCTGTACACTAATGATGAAAAATCTGAAAGAGAAACTAAGGAAACACTCCCATTTACCACTGCAACAAAAAAAATAAAATACCTAGGAATAAACCTACCTAAGGAGACAAAAGACCTGTATGCAGAAAACTATAAGACACTGATGAAAGAAATTAAAGATGATACAAACAGATGGAGAGATATACCATGTTCTTGGACTGGAAGAATCAATATTGTGAAAATGACTATACTACCCAAAGCAATCTACAGATTCAATGCAATCCCTATCAAACTACCACTGGCATTTTTCACAGAACTAGAACAAAGAATTTCACAATTTGTATGGAAACACAAAAGACCCCGAATAGCCAAGGCAATCTTGAGAATGAAAAACGGACATGGAGGAATAAGGCTCCCAGACTTCAGACTATACTACAAAACTACAGTAATCAAGACAATATGGTATTGGCACAAAAACAGAAATATAGATCAATGGAACAGGATGAAAGCCCAGAGATAAACCCATGCACATATGGTCACCTTATTTTTGATAAAGGAGGCAAGAATATACAATGGAGAAAAGACAGTCTGTCCGATAAGTGGTGCTGGGAAAACTGGACAGGGACATGTAAAAGTATGAGATTAGATCACTCCCTAACACCATACACAAAAATAAGCTCAAAATGGATTAACGACCTAAATATAAGGCCAGACAATATAAAACTCTTAGAGGAAAACATAGGCAGAACACTCTATGACATAAATCACAGCAAGATCCTTTTTGACCCACCTCCTAGAGAAAGGGAAATAAAAACAAAAATAAACAAATGGGACCTAATGAAACTTAAAAGCTTTTGCACAGCAAAGGAAACCATAAACAAGACCAAAAGACAACCCTCAGAATCGGAGAAAATATTTGCAAACAAAGCAACTGACAAAGGATTAATCTCCAAAATATAGAAGCAGCTCATGCAGCTCAATATCAAAAAAACAAACAACCCAATCCAAAAATGGGCAGAAGATTTAAATAGACATTTCTCCCAAGAAGATATACAGATTGCCAACAAACACATGAAAGAATGCTCAACATCATTAATTAGAGAAATGCAAATCAAAACTACAATGAGATATCATCCCACACCAGTCAGAATGGCCATCATCAAAAAGTCTACAAACAATAAATGCTGGAGAGGGTGTGGAGAAAAGGGAACCCTCTTGCATTGTTGGTGGGAATGTAAATTGATATAGCCACTATGGAGAACAGTATGGAGGTTCCTTAAAAAACTCAAAATAGAACTAACATAGACCCAGCAATCCCACTACTGGGCATATACCCTGAGAAAACCATAATTCAAAAAGAGTCATGTACCACAGTGTTCATTGCAGCTGTATTTATAATAGCCAGGACATGGAAGCAACCTAAGTGTCCGTCGACAGACGAATGGATAAAGGAGATGTGGCACATATATACAATGGAGTATTACTTAGCCATAAAAAGAAATGAAATTGAGTTATGTGTAGTGAGGTGGATGGAACTTGAGTGTGTCATACAGAGTGAAGTAAGTCAGAAAGAGAAAAACAAATACGTATGCTAACACATATATATGGAAATTAAAAAAAAATGGTTCTGAAGAAACTAGGGGAAGGACAGGAATGAAGATGAAGACGTAGAGAATAGACTTGAGGACATGGGGAGGGGGAAGGGTAAGCTGGGACGAAGTGAGAGAGTGGCATGGACATATATACACTACCAAATGTAAAACAGCTAGTGGGAAGCAGCCGCATAGCACAGGGAGAGCAGCTTGGTGCTTTGTGACCACCTGGGGGTGGGATAGGGAGGGTGGGAGGGAGACTCAAGAGGGAGGAGATATGGGGATATATGTATATGTATAGCTTATTCACTTTATTATAAAGCAGAAACTAACACACCATAGTAAAGCAATTATACTCCAATAAAGATGTTAAAAAAAAAAAGATTAAGTGAAAAAGCAAGTGTAAAAGCAGTGTGATCTCACTGGGATGGGAGAGTGGAGACCATTTTTTATACTCTCAGAAAAAGGTTTGAAGATTGTCATCAAAATTTTAATTGTGGTTATTCCTGAATGGTGGGATTGTGGACGAGTTCTATTTTTCTTCTTTTGCTCCCTTTTCCAGTCTACCTGCAATGAAAGTGTATTGCTCATAAAAAAGGTAACTTCAGTTAAAAATAAAGATACCAGTGGACCTTATCTTCATTAAACAGGCTATGACAAGGAATAGTTTAAAAAGTATAAGTAACCAAAAATGCAGCAGCCAAGATAAAGTATAAGTTGGAAGCTGCAGGAAATAGGTTTTCCATAAAGTAAAATCGAGTTTAGGTTTTCATTAAAGTAAAATCAAGTTTAGTGACAAATTTGAAAAGCATTCCTGGAACAGAGAATAAAAGCAATGAAAATGATGAGAAAACAACAAGTATTAATCATGGAGAATCAATTAATAAATAGGTGTTTCTAAAGAAAACAAACAGAATAGAGGTATGAAAGTTGTAACAGAAAATCTGTTCATTTAAAAACTTAGAGAATCCTCCACAACATAAATAAACAAACCACCTGAATTTTGAGAGCTCAGGAAGACACACATATTCGAGGCAAAATTAACAAGGGATATACACCTTAGTTAACTTTTAAAATTTCTAAGAAATAATAAACACTATAGAGGAACAAAACAAAAACAAACAAAAAGGATGGAGGGAGGGATTGGTTAAGAATGAAAGCCAACTAGAAAAAGGACATTGGGTAAGAAAGAGAGGAGTTCAAAGAAACTCCTGCAAACCAAGTGGAAAAAGTTATTCAAAAGAATAAAATCCAAACTGGACTCAGTAAATGCCTGAGGATGATGAGAAAAATGGCTCAGTTTTAATAGAAATGGATTGTGACCCAGGAATTCTATATAAGACTAATCATCGTTTAAGAATGGAGAGAGGAATGGTCTCAGAAAAGCTAACTATTCAGGTATTTCCTGACAATGTTGCTCAGAGACAGTTTTGAGATCAGTGAAGGTAGGGGGTCCCTGTTAAAGTACCTAATATTCTTTTACAAGGTATTCCCCTCCTCCCCCAGCTGCTTGTTCTCACTGGACTGTGATCATGCAAAACAAAACAAAATATGTGTGTGTGTGCTGAAATGTCTTTTTTCTCCCTTTTTCATTGTGCTCTTCTAGATTCAAGGTAACTAAATTTCAGAACCATCTGCTTTACATATTTTAACTTACAATCCACACAATTTTTGAGGATAACTATTCCTGTTTTCACAGATCAAGGCTCAGAGGCACAGAAAAACTGAATGACGTGTACAAGATCCCAGAGCTAGCAAGCAGGGAGCTGACATTTGGACCCAGGCAGTCTGGACTCAGTCAGGCTCTTCATCACTTTTCTATAATGAGAACAGTGTTTTTCAAAAGCTTATCCAATAATCTTACCAACAGATCTTTTCATGATCTCTGCTACAAATGAAGCAGAGTTATGCACACTTGAGCATATTTATTGACTAGATTTGCAAGCTGCACCATTTCTTCATCTTTAAAACATACCCTTTTCCTATCTGTTAAGATGGTTAAGAGGTAGAATGATCCCAGGATACTAGTTAAATCAGAAGGCATTATATCAAAGGTTTTATTTAGTTTCTTTAGAGCTAAGTGAGGTTTAATGTGTAACTACAAAACAGAGTAAGCACATTATTTACCATCTTTCCAGCAAAGAAGTACAATTATGTCAAATCACCTCTATTATACATAATGTTAAGAGCAATATAATCGTTAATAATTTTGACTGCCACCTATAGTGTTTATCAGAAATAAAAGCGAGTAGCCTTTGTTGCTTATTATCAGTAATGTTTAGTTAGTGTTCATCAAAACTGATGTCTCAATAAACATTTTTACATTAACTCTTATTCATACTTAGGATGCCAGGAATTTTAAAATTATCACATTAAATTTCACAAGGAAATTGGGGTTCAAAGAAT
The DNA here is from genome assembly GCF_964341445.2 of Mesoplodon mirus. Lineage (NCBI taxonomy): Eukaryota > Metazoa > Chordata > Mammalia > Artiodactyla > Ziphiidae > Mesoplodon > Mesoplodon mirus. The sequence goes on from NC_138986.1 coordinate 9,305,499, forward strand.
ACAGAAGTTTTGACCTTATATGGTATTACAAAAAAAACCTTTCTCAAGAAGTTAGTATAATTCTAAATATCACAATTTTAGTACATGGATATTTGTGACTGGTCAACTATCTCTCATAAATTAAAATATGACTCTTTTATGCAATTAGGAAAATTTAAGTTAATACTACCTTTTCATAGTATTAAGGACTTTGTTAAAAATAAAAAGACAGTAGTAACTTTCTCCAGTACCCAGCAGCCAACATATCTTGTTCTAGACATCTGAAGTGTGCTAAATTGAATAATGTCAAGCAGATTCCAAGCAGCAGAGCCTGGAGAAAATGTCACTTGGATATTTCCTGTTCTCTCCTAGCTTCTCTCATAGTTGGATGAGCCAACTCAGTGGCTCCAAGTGCGGCTCCCAGCACCACACTGTCCCATCTTTCTAATGTACTTCCAGAGAAAGATATCGAACATTTGCCCTAACTCAACTTTTAAACAATAAGGGCTAATGAAATAAAGATTTTCCTTCACTTAACACTCTTTGTACTCACTGTCCAGTGGTCTTTCCAGTACCTTTTAAACTCTGAGATTGTAAGAAAAATTTTCTCTAAGTTTAATGTTAAAAGGTATTAGGTGACAAACGCTTAAGGCATGTTAGAAATTGATTTAGACATACCTGAAATACAAGAGTCAGTAACATTTCAGTACAGCTGGAAATCCTAAAGAAGTGTACTGTATTCAGCAAGTTTTAGTACCAGATGTACCAATAACTCATCAAAATTGTTTGCATTGTTATGTGAAAATCAAAATTGGGTGGTTTGAGTTACATGGGTGGGAACCATGATAAATATACATATGGACATTTCCAGCTTTAGGGAACGCATGTGTAAGTAAGTGACTATGGTACACAGATGCTCTGAATAAACACACCATAAGGAGGCAGGTAAAGTGGGTTTGATACACTTCCACCTAACATCATGAAAGTTATCTTTTCTCTTGGAAAATTCCCACCATAAGAACCCATCCTGTACCACTATCTTCAGGAAGAGAAGCAAAGCCCTCATCAGTGTTATTGTTTCTGCCTCGATCAACCATAGAACTAGATGCAACACATCTTAACCTCCCCCACGATTGACTTTGCTTCTATCTGTTCCTACCTTTCTTTTTTAGACAAATTTAAACAGGGATTCTCATAGGGAATAAGGCCCAAGGAAAACTGACTTCTTAATAAAAGAGCACTTGCCTTGATGGGAAAATGTGAGCAACAAAGTCTGAACAAGGAAAGATGAAAGCTGCAAAGCAGCATGTACCTTTCCCATTTGGTTGTTTCTAACCCTCTGTGCTTTTAAAAAACTGTATTTTTAGGAAATGTAAACTGCAGTTTACGTTAATGTTACAGGGTTCTCTTCCACACCTTCTTCACCAACAGAGCTGGCTGGCATGCAGATACTATTTGTAAGGTATAAATATTAGTAAAGTTCGCACCTTGGCATATTTATCTAAACGGTCCGTCTGTGAAGTTTCTAGTTGAAACAAAACAAACCATACCTACACTACCAAACCCCCAATTACTAATACGAATAAGCAAAGATAAATATCTAGGTGGTATGTAGGTTAGACTGATGATTTAAAAGCATATTCCATTATATTCTTAATGTATTAAATTGGCATTAAGAGGTAGGAAAACCAATTACATTTATATTTTAATAAAGGTTAATAAAAGCCAAATCACAGCCAACTGTTAAAGCCTTTTTTTTTTTTTAATTCTAGGGTACACACACTGAAAAAAACAGAACAAGAAAGTCAGTTCAGGGGCTTTCTTATGAACAAATGATATCACAGTCTTCCCTGTCACATGCTTCCGAGCAATTCTGTAAATCTAATCAGTCACATAAGACATCGAATGGTGAGTCTCTCACATTTGTTACTTTTAATTCCTAAGTGGTTATTATCTAATATTTTCACTTCTGGGTAAGAGAAAAGGCATTTTGGTCCATTAATTCACCTACTCGCTCCTGGAGGACATTAACCAACTCTGCTATTACGAAGATGTGAGTGTCATCAATGTCTTGAATGATGAACTTCTTCCCTAGGGCATTTGACTCATCCAAGTACAGCAGAAATTGCTTCATGGCAGGGTCACTGTCGAGATAAACACATGATGATGAGACACCTTACTGTCAAGTTACCAGAGATCTGAACAATTAGAATTCAGCATGGAGAGTTTTAGGATAAGTTTAAAAGTTCTAAACTGTTAACCAATTCTTCACTCCTTCTCTGCCTCAAGTGTTGATGATTAACAGACACAGCTTCATTTCAGAACTGTTACTGCAAGTTTAGAAGAGGCCAATGATGAGATTTTAAAAGAATAATTTGTCACCGACGAGTGAAAAAGTAAAGCAGTGTTCACAGCTTTGTAATTAATAGGGACTCGAAGCACAGCCCTGTTAACTGATTTTAAAAATGCCAACGATAGTCTTTGGCTTGCAGTAAATATTCAACTTTTTCCCCCTTCCTTAAAATTCTGAACCTCCTAACATTCAGAATCTTTAAAGGAAATTCTAACCAAATCTCTTTGAGAACAGTGAGTTCAAAAAGAGATTTAAATTCAATTCTATTTATTTGTGGGTTTTAGTTTGGAATGAATAGGACAGCCATAAGGGAAAGAGATAAAATTTCCTAGATTTATAGAAATGAGTCTTTTTTATAAAAACCTGAATTACAACAAAGGCACACTTTAGATCTAATATAATATACAATACTGTGTTCAGCAAAAGATGAATATAAAAATGTCAAGTTGCATACAGATATTTTTAATTCTTAGAGAAAACATAATCTTACACAATCTTTTGCTTTCTTGAGGGATGTCAACATCAATTACAAAGATAACAATTTAATTCAAAAGAGGTCAGTGTAATTTACTGAAAACCATACACATTTTATTTCTTTCAAGTACAAACATAGGTACAAGTGAAGCTAACAAAGTAAAGGATTTATTTCAATAGCTAAATGAGTATGGTTCATGGTATATATTAACTATGAATAAAGTCAAGCCTTCCTGAAAAAATTATTGTCTTAATTACTTTCAACAGCTTACCTTTAAAATAATTTTATTAACAATTTACGATGCTATAAAATAATGTGAATAAATAACTAGGTCTGCCTGTGTCAGAAATGACATATTTTTTTTTTGCGCTACGCGGGCCTCTCACTGTTGTGGCCTCTCCCGTTGCGGAGCACAGGCTCCGGACGCGCAGGCTCAGCGGCCATGGCTCACGGGCCCAGCCGCTCCGCGGCATGTGGGATCCTCCCGGACCGGGGCACGAACCCGTGTCCCCTGCATCGGCAGGCGGACTCTCAACCACTGCGCCACCAGGGAAGCCCAGAAATGACACATTTTAAATTTAGTTTCTAGTATGTTTGTTATCTTAGGTTCAGAAAAGTTAGGTTCTATTGATCCACTTGTTTGGCAAAATTCAGTTAAATTCTATAGTTGCAGTATTAGAATGACCATACTAATGTGGGAAATTGATTTGTTCAGAAGTGGTAAACTTGCTCTTTTAAGTTTTATTCACTTGTTCAATAAATTGAATACCCATCATGTGCCTGGTGCTACTCTCGTCTGGGGGATTCAGCAGTGAAGAAAATTTACATTCTAGTGGTAACACTATGACAAACACACAGAAAAACAAAGGAAGCGAATGAGAAATGGCAGTGACGACAGTGATATGATCTTGCAAGTTTAAGCAGGGGACTCAGGGGAGGCCTTACTGAGCAGGTGATATCTGAATACACATCAGAAGGAGGTAGTGAGCAAACCATGAAGTGACGTGGGGTAGAACATCCTACGCAGAGTGAACGGCAAGGCCACAGAGCTGGAGAGGGGAAAGTGGAGGGGAGAGCAGTGGGATATGGGTTAGAACTCCATCTTGATTTAACTTACAAAATGACTTTAATTTTAAATGTAAGGATCATACTGGCTGCTGGGTTGAGAAGAGGCTGGTGGGTGGTGGAGGCAATGGTGGAAACAGGGAGACCAGTTAGGAGGTGACTGCAGTAATCTTGACAAGACATAATGATTTGGACCTAGGTGGTACCAGGGAAGTTGAGCAGTGGCTGAACTCTAGACATACACCAAATGTAAAGCCCACATAACTTGCTGAGACTGGACTTGAGCTTTGAGAGGAATTAAGGAGACGCCAAGATTTCTGGTCTAAGCAAATGAAGGGATGGAGTTGTATTTCACTGAGATGAGGAACACAGAAGAACAGGTGTGTAGTTAAGATCGAGAGTCTGGTTTTAGGCAAGTTACATGTGAGATGCCACCCAAGTGCAGAAGTTGAGCAGGAAGCTGGATGTACAATTCTGGATTTCAGCAGTGAAGTCCAGAATGAGGAGTAAGTCAGTCGTCAATGTATAGATGGCATTTAAAGCCATGACAAAGGAGTGAGCACAGCTACAGAGGAGAGTCCAAGGACCAAGCCCTGGATACCCCAATGTCAAAAGGTTAGGAAGAAAAGGATGAACCAGCAAAGCAGCCTAAAAAATGACCACTGAGGTCGGAAGAAAACTTGAAAGAGTACTGGAAGCTAAGTAAATGAAGGATCTCCAGGAAGAGGAAGAGATCAGCTGGGCCAAATGTTGTTAAGAGGAATAGCAAGAGAAGGACTGAGAACTGACTACTGGGTTCAGAAAGTTACTGGACCTTCCCAAGAGCAGCTTCAGGACGATGACTACAGAGGACAGGGCCTGACTGGAGTGGTTTTCAGACTGAGAGGAGTGAAATTGGAGAAAGTGAATACGTACATATCTTCTGAGAAATCCTGCTACAAAGAGCAGGAAAAGCAAGTGGGAGCTGGAGAGGGATGTGGAAGCAAGAGTTTCTGCCCCACAGGGCCGCCCACCTGGGGAGGGGTAGTGTTACAGCATGGTTGTAGTTCTGCTGGGAATGATCTAGTAGAGAAAGAAAAGTGGATAAAGCGGGAGAAAAAGAGGAAAACTGCTTAAAAGGTGTCTTTAAATAGGCCAGGGAGGCTGGGATCCGGTTCCCAAGGAGGGAGGCTGGCTTGAGACAAAAGAATAGACAAGTCACTCACAGTAAGTGTGAGGAAGGGAAGAGTATATGGGCCCAGGTCCATGTGATAAAGACTTGTGGACGTTCTCTTCTGATTGCTTCCATTTTCCCAGTGAAACGACGAACAAAGAAATCAGCTGAAGTGAGGACAGGGACGTTTTCTGAGCTAAGAGAAGGTGAAGGTATGGAATACCATATTCCACCCATTCTAAGAAGCACGTTCCCCCCACATCTTAACATCTCCAAAACTGGGATGGGTCTTACATTTAATGGCTTGTTACAGTACAACCAGCAGTGATTTTTCTTATAGGAACATAAAATATTGCTAAGTTTTAAAACTGATGAAATCTAACAGCTTTATTAGGAAAGTGGGACAATAAATGGACTAGGAAATTTAGCCAGTTTGCAGGCTAGCATTAAGGCTCACATGAATTTAATAGTCATGAATTTAAAGTGAGACCAATCAGTATGTTTGTATGATTTCTCCAGCCATTAGAGTTGTGGAGGTAAAGGTTCAGAACAGGTAGAGAGCCGGATTGAACCCGACCTGGTTGGTGTGACTGAGAGGGGCAGGGAGTTGAGTGTCTTTAAGAGAACGAGTATACTGATGGACTGGGTATGGAGGAAAGCGAGGATGCTGGGATGAGTCAGGATGGAAATGCTGGGAGAATCAACAGACTGCAGGTCTGGTAGAATCAAAGGAATTATAGAGCTAGGGTATTAGAGGGAGTGAACTGGAAAGAGGAGGTAGTGGTCAGAGTTAGATGCCTAAAACGGAGATTCTGAAGAGATGGCAGTGTTGGTAGGGATGCGGGTAGGTGTGACAATGTGAATGAATGACTGTGACAGGACAGAGAAAAGCTCATTGGAAGAAGAGGTCAGGGAACTGAGAGGCCAGAGTACTGAAAGGACTATACGTACGAAATCGTTAAGAATTTGTGGAGAACTCTTAAAGAGTGACAAGTAGCCTTCAAAGAATAACTTTCAAGGAAAGACTCAGATGTTTGTAGCTGGTTACAAAGAGGAGGATTAGTGGGTGGTCTTGTCAGATTCAGAACTGGGGGGTTTCTGTGGAAGACGGAGAGAGGATTTCTGGAAGTGGCAATGAGGAACAAGGTAGATACCCATCCCATTTCTTGGCCCAGTGGTACAAGAGGTATTAGAGAAAAGTCAGCATAGCAGGCTCAGGGGAAAACTAGGTTTTTATTATGACAACAACAAAAAAGGGGTATTGGGGGAAGATAGAGGGAAAGTTCTGAGAAAAGGCTGAGGATGTAAGGGATTCTGCTGCTATCTTACTAGGTTCTAAGGGCAAAGCGGGACATGATGGGGTAGGGGTGAATTTAAAAATTGATGGAGGGACTTCCCTGGTGGCACAGCGGTTAAGAATCCACCTGCCAGGGACTGCCCTGGTAGTCCAGTGGTTAAGAATCCACCTTCCAAAGAAGGGAACATGGGTTCAATCCCTGGTCGGGGAACTAAGATCCCACATGCCACGGGGCAACTAAGCCCAAGTGCTGCAACTAGAGAGCCCATGCACTGTGGAGCCCGCGTGCCGCAACTAAGACTCGACGCAGCCAAAAATAAATAAATAAATACTTAAATACTTAAAAAAAAAAAGAATCCACCTGCCAATGCAGGCGACACGGGTTCAAGCCCTGGTCTGGGAGGATCCCACATGCCATGGAGCAACTAAGCCCGTGTGCCACAACTACTGAGCCTGCACTCTAGAGCCTGCAACCTACAACTACTGAGCCCGTGTGTTGCAACTACTGAAGCCCACATGCCTAGAGCCTGGGTTCCACAACAAGAGAAGCCACTGCAAGGAGAAGCCCGCGCATCGCAATGAAGAGTAGCCCCCGCTCACAGCAACTAGAGAAAGTCCATGTGCAGTAACGAAGACCCAATGCAGCCAAGAATAAATAAAAATTTAAAAAAAAAGTTTAAAGTTGATGGATAGAGACATAAGGTAATACGTGTCAAAGGAATGAGGGATGACCTGGAAGTCTGTAGCTTTTTGGGTGACTGAAAACAAGAAAAGTAGGAATACAGGGCCTGGGAACGAGAGTCTAAAGGCTGATAATGACATGAAAGGCAACAACTGCCAGTGAAGAATGGGAGAGACAATAGGGGTCTTTTTTCAAAAAATACATTTATTTATTTATTTATTTTTGGCTGTGTTGGGTCTTTGTTGCTGCGTGCGGGCTTTCTCTAGTTGTGGCGAGCAGGGGCTACTCTTTGTTGCGGTGCATGGGCTTCTCATTGCAGTGGCTTCTCTTGTTGCGGAGCACAGGCTTCTAGGCACACAGGCTTCAGTAATTGTGACACATGGGCTCTATAGAGCGCAGGCTCAGTAGTTGTGGCATGTGGGCTCAGTAGTTGTGGCTCACGGGCCTAGATGTTCCACGGCATGTGGGATCTTCCCAGACCAGGGCTCGAACCCGTGTCCCCTGCATTAGCAGGCGGATTCTTAACCACTGCGCCACCAGGGAAGTCCCAGGGGTCTTGGGACTTCCCTGGTGGTCCAGTGGGTAAGACTCTGTGCTCCCAATGCAGGGGGCCCGGGTTCGATCCCTGGTCAGGGAACTAGATCCCACATGCATGCCGCAACTAAGACCCGGTGCAGCCAAAATTAAAAAACAAACAAAACAAAAATACAACCAAGAAAGATAATGTAATGGTCACAGATTTAAGCAGATACTGAGGATGTTAAAATTTACATTTGCAGTAACTCCCTAATTTTGGCAAGTACACAATAAAAATTTATGTAAGAAATTTTTGTAAAGCAACAACACCCTGTACATTGAGAAATTTCACTGAGGTAAACAATTTTATCAGTCATTAATATGCAGGCTGTGAAACATAAAAAGAGTTTAAAGAGCAATTCTAGAAAGAATCTGGGGGTAATGAAGCAGGCTGAACGGGGTTCTTTCAGATATTACATAACTGAAAATGGGGAGGCCCATAGGACAGGGAAACAAAGCTTCAGCTTCTTTAAAACTATCGTTTTCCTGCTCAAACAGGTTCTTTTGAACAGGTTCCTGCTCTCAAAGGTTTCTTTTCGAAACCTCAGTTGTTTCCCTATATTGCTCCGTGTCTATACAAATAAAAGGGGGTTGGGTGGGACAGGAGTGGAGAATAAAAGGAGAGCAATTTAAGGGTAGACAGGTGTGGCGGACAGAAAAAAACCCTCTGCCTTAGTGCTTTACAACCACCCTGCTTGCTCCCTTCCCTGCAAGGAGGGACTTGCCTTTGTCTCTCGTGTGGTGCCCACTTTACCCTCACAACCTTTATTGTGCTGAACTGTCTTAGACCCCACAAGAATTTCAATACTTTCTACAAAAATCACACACTCAAAGAGGTTGCTTAGAAAGATATACTTTAGGTGACAGGACAAATGTTAGTTTTTTATATTAACCCTTTAATATAAATTTTGGGTTTAAGTGGAACAATAATGACAAAAAACAAGGACATTATAAAATCTGCTGTCCAAATGTGATACATTATCTTGTTACTGTTTGAGCGCAGTGTGTTCACAGATGACACCAATTTACTCTAGTAATTGGCTGCTACAAGGAGGTATTAGAGATAGCAAGGGTTAAGTGGTTATGAGGACTTTTATCTCCAGAAACTCTCTAAATAAAGTTACATACTTTCAATTAAGTAAAAGCTGAATAACTGAAACCAAGAAGTGCCAGGGGACTCACACCTGTGCTTTTAACCAACAGGTCAGTGATTTCAAAATTTTTACCATTTGCATACTACCCTTGCCATTTTAGCCATCTCTTGTAACATCTGCACTACATATTATTCAATTTTTTTCTTTAAATTGCCTTTAAATCAACTAACTTTTCACCTTAACCTCATCTGGTACAAAATTACCAGTCATCTTGACGTTAGTTTTATTTTTTTCTCAGATAAGTTAAGATGGCCATAGAAAAAGTATTTCTGGGGCTTCCCTGGTGGCGCAGTGGTTCAGAGTCCGCCTGCCGATGCAGGGGACACGGGTTCGTGCCCCGGTCTGGGAAGATCCCACATGCTGCGGAGCCGCTGGGCCCGTGAGCCATGGCTGCTGAGCCTATGCGTCTGGAGCCTGTGCTCTGCAACGGGAGAGGCCACGGCAGTGAGAGGCCCGCATACCGCAAAAAAAAAAAAAAAAAAAAAAAAAAAAAAAAAAAAAAGCTACTCTGGTTGGGGGTGGGGAAGGATAAATAAGAAGGCTGGGATTAACATATACACACTACTATATACAAAATACTGAATAGATAATCAACAAGGACCTACTGTATAGCACAGGGAACTCTACTCAATATTCTGTAATAACCTATATGGGAGAAGAATCTGAAAAATAGATACATGTATAACTACATGTATCTATCACTATGTATCTAATCACTTTACGGTACCCCTGAAACTAATACAACATTGTAAATCAATTATTTTATATACAATAAAATTTAAAAAGTAAAAAATAAAAGCTACTCTGATATAACTTGCCAAAAAGGAGGCCTAGTGTATGAACCTTTTCTGTACTGAAACTTGAATTCAATTTATCAAGAACCTCTTCTTATCCACTGATTCTCACTGTGGTAGTAGAGCTCTAAAGGAACACTAATGAACTGGAATTTAGGGTGAGGTTACACTCCTTGGTTCAATTTTATTAACAAAATTCTTTCAGTAAACAAATATTTACTAAGCACCTCTATATGTATCTCAGGCACTGTTCTGGGTGCCCAAGAAACTTCAGTGAATGCAGCCCGGCAAAGAATAAGAAGCAAAGGCTCACAAAAGATATATAAATGCTGTGAAAGAACAGGACAGCAGTTAGACTGGTTTTGCCTTAGTTCTTACTTGCTTTTCATATATAATAGAGGTTTGGAAGCCAAACCCATAAGGACAAGACTGGTCTAATAATACCTATTTCTCCAGATTCTTTGCTGTTGTGCTATAAACTGGCTGGAATTTGCAGCTGTACAACAAATCTTCCTTGCTGAAGCACTTGCCAAACCAACTGTGATAAATGTCACACCAGAGGTCTGCTCTAGCACCTGGAATTGGACGCAGACATTTGTTGAGCATATGCTGCTTGCTTCAGTGACTGCTACGGTTGGCTAGATTCGGTAAAACTCTTGGTGTGAGGCTGGCAGTCGACAGTGGTGGATCCCAACAAAGAGGAAATTTTCACCAATCTCATTTTGACATAAAAATACAAAAAACTTTAGATTGTGGTATTTGATAAGCCTTGGGAGGAGAGAACCTTATTATATCCAAGTACTTTGATTTTTCAATTCACTGATAGTTGAGCCTAAATGGCCAACATTATACTCTGGTTTATTTGCTTTTTTAATGTAGATGTGTATTCCAATACACCTAAATGCTGCATATAATCTATGGATATTATGTGATAAGAAATTGACTTATACTGATACTGTATTATTAACAATCTTCTCTTTGGAATCAAATATAGACATGAGGGAAACTGAAGGACTTTAGTTACCAACATCCCAACATGTGCACCTACACATGAAGGAGGACCCACAGGCCCTGGCCATGCCCTTTATGAATCTATTACTGCTTAGGCCTGGAGTCTTCTTGGAAGATCTGTATCTTTGGGAAGACAGTTACCTTTTTGAAAAATTGTGCAGGCTACACTTTAGACTTCACTTTGAAGGGAAAAATTAGTTTTGCAAGGATAGTATCCATCCGCAAAATAAAATTTAAGTACACTGTAGTCTTGCTGCAAAACCATTCTCCATAGGGGAACTGATTGTCAAACTTAAGCTGATTAAGTGTTTCTCAAACTTAAAATGCACCGTGTCAAGATCCTTTTTTATGTACAATTCTGATTTAGTAGATATGGGGTGAGGTCTGAAAACTTTCATTTCTAACAAGCTCCAGATGCTGTTGCTGCTAGTCTGGAGAATACATGGAAAAGCAAGGTGTTTAGCACGCAGGCAGAATTCAGAGGCTGGTAACAAGCAAACTAGCAGAGAGCTTGCCGGATCAGGAAAGAAAACTAAACCTCAGTTCCTCTTACAAATCTGTACTCTTTGTTCTTACGGCTAAACTGAAAGTCTACCACCGAAATTTTGAGTTTCCCAAAGTTTTGCTTCTTAAAATGCAGCCTAGTATTATTTTAAAAAAATAGGTGTAATAAATCCCAACCATCATTCCAAAAGGATTATTTTGGAACTAGACTAAATTATTCCAAGGATATTCTCGAATAGGTAACAGTGACAAAGAAAAAAATGGATGTGGGACGGGATTAGGGAGAGTAGCAAGGGGAGTGAAACTCTGTGATAAAGGAGTCATCACACATCATTAGGGAAGGAAATAAATGGTGTTGGACAATTATTCAGCTACTTGACCAAAAAAAAAGGCAGCTAATTTATATCTTCACCTCATAATATGCCCCTCCTCTCAATAAATTCTAGATGAATGAAACTCAAAATATCAATGAAAATAAAAATATGAAAACCCTAGGACAGAGGTGAATATTGATCAAATCCAGAATGAAGATTAACTTTAGAAAAATCATAAGAAGCAAAAGGGAAAAAACTGATAGCCGACACTGTGTGTGTGTATCCTCTGTGTTAAAAATAACGTTAAAAGACCAACCGGGGGATTCCCTGGTGGCGCAATGGTTAAGAATCCGCCTGCTAATGCAGGGGACACGTGTTTGAGCCCTGGTCCGGGAAGATCCCACATGCCGCGGAGCAGCTAAGTCCGTGCGCCACAACTACTGAGCCTGCGCTCTACGGCCCGCGAGCCACACCTACTGAAGCCCACACACCTAGAGCCCGTGCTCCACAACAAGAGAAGCCACCGCAACGAAGAGTAGCCCCGGCTCGCTGCAACTAGAGAAAGCCCGCGTGCAGCAACAAAGACCCAACTCGGCAATCAATCAATCAATCAATCAATCAAATTAAAAAAAAAAGACCAACCAGGAAAATGTTTCTATTAATTATGACAAACTAATAAGAAAAATAAAATACAAAAATTAGCTTAGAAGTGTTTTCCAAAAGACAACAGCATAGCATGCTTAGAATTTCTGGGATCTCAATCCACCTCTTGGCTTTCCCAAGTGAACACCTCTCTCCTCTCTAGCGGTTTATTTTTATCAACATACATTCTAGTCTCTCACTTTAAAACAATGAAAGTAACAAGAACCAGAGTTCCGTAACATATCCTTCTTCAGCTACCGACCCATTTCTTTATTCCTTTGCTCATTATCACAACAAAACTCCTCCACATGGTCTCTACTTCCTTGCCCCCCTTTCCCTTCCCAAAGTACTCCAATCTGGCATCTATGCCACCTCTCCATTAAAAAGCTCTCATAAAAAACCGATGACCTCCAGTGTGTCTTCATCTTACCCCACCTCTCATCAGCACTTGACACAGCCCACTCGCTTTCATCAACCATTCCCTTAGTTTCCCTCCTACTTCACTGGCTTCACTGACAATACAATTTATTGTTTTGTCTTTTTTCATACTAGAGCTTCAAAATCCAATGTGTATTTTAGTACCTGGCGAAATGCTTTGGGTATAGAGTTAAGAAATTAATTTCACCTGTTTCATTTTACTTTTTAGTGTGGCTACTAGAAAATTTAAGACTACATATGTGGCTCACATTATATTTCTACTGGACAGTGCTGCTCTAAATGCCAGAGATTCCTAGGGTTTGGTCTTGCTCCTCCCCCAGCCTTGCCATCACAGAAACAGTACGGTCATCCACATAATGGCTCATATTAGAGGCAGAGAAATGTAGACAGTAGTGATTTCAAACAATGGGAGTGTCCACTGGGCAGGATTCCCCGATGAGACAGAATTGTTTGGTGGGGCAAACAAACAAGTGGAGACTGAGCAAGACTGGTCCAACAGTTCAGATTTTCAGACTAGGGATAATTAAGCCCTACATTAGCTTTGAGGAGCTCAGCTCTGCCCATAGTTTCTAGTTTCTCCTTTGGAATGTGTGCCTAGTTTAAGAAACCTTCAACTCGCTCTCTTGTTTTTTTCTCTTTTTAAAGACCAAAGTTTGTGTGACTTAGGCAGACCCTAAAATTCTAGTCAATCCCTGACGATTTGAGAATACAAGCACTGTTCCCTTAAAGAGGGTTAATGTAACAAACATGTTGCCACTGACCAAAACTTCTTGGAAATAATGCCAATTACATCAACAGAAACATTGAAATCTGGCACCCGGAAGAAACTTAGCAACAAAATCTGTCCCACTTGACGAACTGGGAAACTGGGAGATTGGGATTGACATATATACGCTAATATGTATAAAATGGATAATAAGAACCTGCTGTATAAAAAAATAAATAAAATTCTAAAAATCCAAAAAAACCCACCATCTGTCCCACTTGTTATTAAGTAAGAAAAATGCAGTTGAGAAAGCTGAAAAACTTGATTCATTCAAATCTTAAGAACAAAAGAAAAAAATGGACTTTGGAAGGGATACATATACAAATCAAGGTTCAATGTGCAGATTTAAAATTTGTTAAGTATCAAAACTACTAACCATTCTATAAGCACTCCTTTCAAGACGTTGACCATCTTTTCCCAGTCAGAAGGTGCAGGTGACCTTAAAAATGCTAATAAAAGGATAAGGTGACAAAATACAAAAGCATCAACCTCAATATCCTTTGGTGATTTACTTCTGAAAAGAGGCAAAAAATTAAATGCCAAGACTAAACATAGGTCTATGAAAGACGTAAAGCTAACATTAGGAAAACATACAGATATTCTGATCTTTTAGCAAAATTAAAGTGAGTCTATTTGGAATATTATCAATGCATAAATCTTACTTGCAAACAAATTCTGCCCGCTGTCAATCCTAATGAAAGCATGGGCCCTAACTCCACAGTGTGCCCAATCCAGGTTTAAAACATGTCCACTAATCAAAAGATTTCTTTTCCTACTCAGGAGTATGATAAAAGGTAATATCCTTGGAGACAGGAATCACAGGATGGTAGCTCTGAAAGGGGTCTTAAAAATTACATGGTGAGTCCGACCACCTCGTTTTACAGATGAAATGGAGCGAAGAGATTAAGCCGCAGCTCCCGGCCAAAAAAAAAAAAAAAAAAAAAAGTATAATCCGTGTCTCCAGATCTTGTGTTCCTCTGCCAAATAAAATATGTTCCCCAATGATGTGCGCTTGAAGGAAAAGAAACCACTCAGCGCATGCGAAGTTAACCCTTCTTAAATTTCTACACGTGGGTACCGGGCAATGCCTCCCCGAAGGAAATCCACCGTTCAATTCCCGCGGGGCAGCCGCCCGGCCTCGTCAGAAAGGGCCCAGAAAGGGGGCAGAACACCGCCCTATACCCCCGCACCTGAAAGACAGGCTTCTGAGACTTTCCCCCTCCTCCTCTTTTTCTTCGAGACCCCCTCGACCTTCCAGGCACTCCACTCTCCCCTCCTGCGCCAAGAGCCAACGCCACGAACCTCCGCCCACAGATCCAGCAGCACTTGAGCGTCACCGACAGAGTGCGCTTGCGCCGGTTACGTCATCGCGACAGCGACGGTCTCGTGGGTGGAGCACGCCGGCGGGAGGCGGGGCGCGGACTGGGCTGAGGGGGCGGGGCGGCGTGCGGTGAGGGCGGGGTCACGTGCAGCCAGCGGCTGGTCGGGGACGCGCGCGGGCTGGGAGCGGCGGAGAGTGGTGGTCTCCCTGCTGACCTCGTCCCGGGTGAACAGCTCGGGGCTTGCTGAGTCCGCGTGCCGGCAGGTAGGAAGGGAAGGCTGGGCTCGTGGGGGCGGGCTGGGGCCCTGGCGAAGCCCGGCACGGCGGGGAGTGGGGAGGGCGGCGACGGGGCGCGGCCCCTGACTGACCCGCTGACCCGCCGCTGGGCGTGAGGTGAGGGCCTCTCTCGCAGCCTCGGCAGCCCTACTCTTCTTTCCCGGTTGCCGCTCTTCTCTATTTACAATGCAAGGCCTAAAGAGCACCTGCCGGTACCATTAGCCCGGCGCGGTGGTCACGGCAAGACGATGAAAATGAGGAGGAAACAGTCTCCTCGTTTAAATCCGAACCTTTCAGACGGCAGCGCCTAGCTGTGACCCGAAAGGTTGAATAGATTGAATGCTGATAGGTCCTCCAAGCCCGGTAATTGTCATATTAAAGTGAAAGACCCAGAGTAAAGTAAAATTACTCTCTTCCCCAAATTCGGATCTGTGGTCTAATGGAGCTGTCTCTTTCTCCAATTGGTTTTACCAATGGAGAAATGAGGTTCTTGCTTTCTGTTCCTTAGATGAAATTGTACTTCTCTAATTGTGTGTTCATGTGATTTACGAACCTAGCTCTTCCATTTATTTCCCTCTTCCTGTGCTTCAAATCTTTCCCGTCCGGTTGGTTTCCATGTTGTTGTGCAAGCTCGCTCCCTCTCTCTTTAATCTGACCCAGGTGTAGTTCTTCCCAAGTATATTTTCTTGTTTTTCCTTCTTGAATGCATTCTCCTCCTTGACGGTCTCATCACTTCCATCACATCAAACCTCCATTCTTGTGCTCCAGGTGCTGGCCTGATGCCTGCACATAAATGACCCGTGAGAACTCTAAACACCACCTCTCAAACTGAACTAGTTTTCACTCCACCCTCACTTCAAAATCTGCTTTTCTTCCTGTATTTTTCCAGATCATCCAGATTTAAGACCTCATTTATTTATTCAGCAGACATTTTGCGCAATTATGTGTTGCACAGACCCTATTCTAGAGACTGGGGATACAATGGTGAACAAGCAACTAATTATAGTGGGGGAGAGGAACACTAAAAATCAGTTAACAAGAAGGTTAACTGATGTGAAGTTATAAAGAATGACTGGGAGGGCTTCTTTGGTTAGGAGGTCATCAGAAATGGCCTTTAGTTCAAGCAGATTTCTGAGTAAAACAGTAACTTCTACACAACAGCAATAACTAACTAGGAATTTTAATAATAAAAAAGATACTATTCATAACTGTATTAAAAACTGAAGGTATCTGGAAATAAATCAGACTAAAGCTGCATAGTCCTTTAAGGAGAAAATTATAATGCTCTCCTGAAACACATAAAAGAAGACCCCGGTAAATGGAGAGATATACCATATTCATGGATAGGAAGACTCAGTATCATAAAGATGTCAGTTTTCTCCAATTCTACAGATTCACTGCAATTCCAATTAAAATTGCTGTATAGTTTTTCATGGAACTTGACATGCTGAACCTAACATGTATATGAAAAGGCAAAGCACCCAGAATTCCTAACTCAATTTTGAAGAAAAATAAAGTCTCTTCCTCCCAGATATCAAAACAATATAAAGCCATGATAATTGAGACTACTGTCTTAATTACTGGTATTGGTTTAGGGACAGGAAAGTAGACTCATGGAACAGAATAGAGAGCTTAGAAACACGTCTGCATACATATGGAAGCTAAGTATAAGGTTAGCTTTGGTAAGCTTTGGTATTACAAAAGCACAAAGTATTCAATAAATGATGCTGAGATATGTGATATCCACATAGATTGAAGACAAAATTAGATTCCTACTTCACACCATTCACAATAGTAATTTCCAAATGGATTGAAGACCTAAGTGTGAAAGACACACAAGAAAAATATTTAGAAAAAAATAGGAAATATAGGAGGCTATGTTGTCTCTAGGAAAGATTTCTTTTTTGTTTGTTTTATTTGGGTTAAATACATGTAACATAAAATTTACCATTTTAACCACTTTTTTTTTTTTTTTTTGCGGTATGCGGGCCTCTCACTGTTGTGGCCTCCCCCGTTGCGGAGCACAGGCTCCGGACGCGCAGGCCCAGCGGCCATGGCTCACGGGCCCAGCCGCTCCGCGGCATATGGGATCCTCCCAGACCGGGGCACGAACCCGTATCCCCTGCATCGGCAGGCGGACTCTCAACCACTGTGCCACCAGGGAGGCCCCATTTTAACCACTTTTAGGTGTACAGTTCAGTGATATTCATGTTATCATGCAACCATTACTACTACCTATCTGCAGAACTTTTTCATCTCTGGGAAGGATTTTTTAAGCTACAAAAGCACCATTGAGGATGCCATTGCAAATGAGAGATGATGGTGACTTGCACTAGAGTAGTAACAGTGAGGATGGAAAATGTGGCAGGATTTGGGATATATTTTGATGGCAGAGAACAAGAATTGTGCGTGGTTTGGATACGAGGTGAGGGGAAAGCAAGGAATCAGGGGCACCATATGTGTTTTTTGCTTGAGCTCTGAGGTAGATCATTCACCATTTATCATAAAAAACCGTTTACTATTTGTTTGGTGCTGATGAGGAGAATGAGAGGAGGAAGAGTTCAGGGAGAAAAAATAAAGAATTCTGTTTTGGACAGTTAAGTTTGAAAGGCCTGTTTTACCTCCAAGTGGAAATGTTCCAGTAGCTGTTGGATACATGAGTCTGGAAAGATTGTGGCTGGAGGTACCACTTTGGGATCACTAGCATATAGATATTTAAAACTGTGATGTGTTAGAATTGGATTTGGCTTCATTACATAGAAAATATAATAATGGCTTAAATATGCATATGATTCTATAGGTAGGCAGGCCGTGGATGGTCTGGCAGCAGCTCTGTGACCATCAGGGATTCAGACTCCTCTTTTTTGCTGTTCTGCCATCCTTAGCATGCTACCTCATGATTGAGATGACTGCTTTAATTCCAAATGCCACCTGCTCATAGCAAGAGGGAAGCTTGATGAAAGGCACATACTTTTCTCTTTAAGGACACTTCTCAGGTGTTGCCTATGACACATCCACTTACAACCCATTAACCAGTTCTTAATCAGTGACACACTAACAAGAAGGAAAGATAGGTGATGTAGTCTTTATTCAGCTGTGTGCCCAGTGTTTTATAGAGTTAAACATATATCTGCACTGTGACCCAGCAATTCCACTCCTAGATATTTACCCAAGAGAAATGAAAATATATGTCTACAAAATGACTTGTATCAGACCGCTTGTGGTAGGCAGAATACCGGTGCCCCAAAGATGTCCATGCCCAAATCCCTGGAACCTGTGAATATGTTACATTACAAGGAAAAGGGGACTTTGCAGATGGAATTAAGGTTACAGATTTTAGGGTAGGGAGATTACTTTAGATGTTCTGGGAGAGCCTAATATAATCACACAGACCCTTTAAAGTGGAAGAGGAAAGCAGAAGAGTCAGAGATGTGGCAGTGTGAGAAGGATAAGCTGTTGCTGGTTCTCAGATGTAAGGGGCTACCTGCAAAGACTAGAGGGAGGGCTCTGAGAGTGAAGGGTGGCACTCAGACAACAACTAGCAAGGAAAGAAGGACCTCAGTCCTGCAGCTGCATAGAATTGAATTCTGCCAACAGCCTGAATGAGCGTGGCAGTGCAGTCTCCCTCAGAGCTTTCAATAAGTGATATAGCCCAGCTAACACCTTGGTTTCAGCCTATGAGACTTAGATAAATTTAATCTAAAATGGTGTATAGGAATCTGCATTTTAATAATCTGCAGATAATGTTAGGGTGACATTTAGAGAAACACTGGTTTATATGCTGATCTTCAATAACTTCATCCAAAATTATGGTTTCAATTAATAATATGTGTTGATGACATAAATCTATATCTATAGTGTAGACCTCTCTGCCGAGCCCACATAGTTTAATGGACATCTTTCATGAATATTTTACAAGAACCTTCATCTCAGCATGTTGAAATTGGGAATTCATCCTTTCCCTCAAATCCATTTCTCTTCTTGTATTTTTCTATTTTGGTAAATGTTATCCCTTATATACTCAGTAATCCAAACCAGAAACTGAGAATCATAATTGCCTCTTCCCTTTTACCCATTCCTCTCCATCTCTCACCCAGTTGTTTATCAGATTCTTTTCTCTTATTAATCTCCTTAAGTCTGTTTTTTCTTGATTATTCTCAGAGCCACTGCCTTAATTCAAGTACATGTTTCTCCTTGATTATTGTTAAAAGCCTCCCTATTGGTTCTCCCCATCTCTACTTTAGCTCTCCTCCAACCTATTTTCAATCTTGTCAAGTTTTCTAAAAAAATTTTTTAATCTTCTATTTCTTAAAGTTAATCTCCTGTTAGCTTCCGTAACTCAGGGTAAGCTTCATACTCCTTAATTTAGCTAAAAAGGACTTTCGTGATTGACTGGCCCCTGCCTTCAAACACTCCTCTGTTAGTAATCAACAAAATGACTTGACATAACATCAGTAAGGAAGAAAACACCTGAAAAGCACCATCAACTCGCTTGACCTAATAGTCATTTGTAGGTCCCTCTACCCAGCAACAACAGAATATACATTCTTTTCAAGTGAGTATGGAATATTCATCAAGAGAGACCATATTCTGTGTCATAAAGCAAGCCAAGATTTAAAAGAATTGAAAGTATACAAAGCCTGTTCTCCAACCACAATGGAATTAAACTAAAAATCAATAACAAAGATACCTGGAAATTCCCAAATATTTGGACATTAAATAAGATACTTCTAAATATCCCATGGGTCAAAGAGGAAGTCACAGTGCAATTAGAAAATATTTTTAATTGAATGAAAGAAAAAAACAGCATATCAAAATGTGAAGGATGCAGTCAAATCAATACTTGGAAATTTTTAGCATTAAATATTTACATTAGCAAAAAGGAAATTTTAGGTTAGTGATCTAAGCTTCAATTTTAAGAAACTTGAGAAAAAAGAGCCATTTGAAATCAAAATAAGCACAATGCAGAGACTATTAAAAGCACAAAGTAATGAAATTGATCATGGAAAAACAGGAGAGTAATTCAATGAAACTAAAACCTGTGTCTTTGAAAATATCAATGAAATTGAGAAATCTCTAGCTAGACTGGCTGAAAAAAGAAGAGAGAAGAGACACGGATATAGAGAACAAATATATGGATACCAAGGGGGAGAAAGCAGAGGGGTGGGGGAGGTGGTGGGATGAATTGGGAGATATTGGGATTGATATATATACAGTAATATGTATAAAATAGATGACTAATAAGAACCTGCTGTATGGCACAGGGAACTCTACTCTGCTGTACAGTAGAAACTAACACATTGTAAAACAACTATACTCCAATAAAAAACAAGAAAATGGTGAGAAAAAAAAAAGACACAAATCGTCAAAACTCAGGAATGAAAGAGAGCATGTCACTTTATACCCTAAGACCTTAAAAAGATAATGTGGGAATCCTACTTAAAACTTTTTAAGGAAGAAAGAATACAGTTCTACATAAACTCTTCCAGAACATAAAAGAAGATGGGACACTTGCCTACTTATTTTATGAGACCAGCAATACCTTGATGTGAAAACCAAAGACATCACAAGAAAACTAGATATTAGTATCTCTTGTGAACATAGACACAAAAAATATTAACAAAATACTAGCAGGGGCTTCCCTAGTGGCGCAGTGGTTAAGAATCCACCTGCCAATGCAGGGGACATGGGTTTGAGCCCTGGTCCGGGAAGATTCCACATGCCATGGAGCAACTAAGCCTGTGTGCCCCAACTACTGAGCCTGTGCTCTGGAGCCTGTGAACCACAACTACTGAAGCCTGCGTGCCACAGCTTCTGAGCCCACGTGCCACAACTACTAAAGCCCACACGCTCTAGGGCCTGCATGCCGCAACTGCTGAGCCTGCATGCCTAGAGCCTGTGCTCTGCAACAAGAGAAGCCACCACAATGAGAAACCTGCACACTGCAACAAAGAGTAACCCCTACTCGCTGCAACCAGAGAAAGCACATGCACAGCAGCAAAGACCCAATGCAGCCAAAATATATATATATATTTTATCACTTTTTCCTCTGAAACTGAGAGGCAAACCTGTAGCACTCTTGATAGACAACTTAGGACCACTAATTTGCTAGAGATCAGTATATTAAGAAACACTGATGTGGACAATGGGGAATTATTGAAAGATTTGAAGCAGGGGAATAATGTGCTCAGATTTAAGAAGTTACTTTTACTTCCAGGCAGCATCTTCTGCTCCTTCCATACACATGAAACTTTTAGTTAGGATGCAGTGAAAGAACTTGGAATTGTGAGAAGGAAGAGGAGAGGAAACTCAGGAAAAGTTGTAGCACTGAGAGAAAGCTTGAAGCAAGTTACTGGATTATCAGAAACTGATAAGAGACCTTAATTACTTGGACCTTATGTGCAACAGAGTTAAAGTCAGCCTAGCTTAAAGGTGATTGTCTTGAAGATGTACACATTCAAGGAAATAGGGACTAGCAGATTTCTTCCATTAGACTATAGAAACAGCATGAAAACTTTCTTTTACCATGAGCATTACAGAGTGGAAGTTGGAACTCTGATTAAAACCGCTTATGGTTGTGGGGTTTGAATTCACACTGTCCTCATAGTGCTGGGAGCCCAGGTTGAGAAATCCAGAAATTTGTAATACCTGTCATACTTTGCCCAAGAAAGTTTAAAACTGTGCTGTGTACACAGTTGGCCCAGAGCTCATAGGACTCCCACAGAAAATATTCCCACTGAAGATGAGCTCTCAATCAAAGATTACAAAGCATATAGAGAAACCACTGTGAAGGATAGCCAGCCCTAATTATTAGAAATAGTGGTCCAGGGCCTCCCTGGTGGCGCAGTGGTTGAGAGTCCGCCTGCCGATGCAGGGGATACGGGTTCGTGCCCCGGTCTGGGAGGATCCCATATGCCGCGGAGCGGCTGGGCCCGTGAGCCATGGCCGCTAAGCCTGTGCGTCCGGAGCCTGTGCTCCGCAACGGGAGAGGCCACAACAGTGAGAGGCCCGCGTACTGCAAAAAAAAAAAAAAAAAGAAATAGTGGTCCAACAGAGAAACTTTAAAATAAGTATGTTTCAAGTGTAAAAGGAAGGTTTAGAAACCACATGTACCAGTTAGCTTTTTGCTGCACTGTAAACTATGCCAAAGCTCAGTTACTAAAACAACCATTTTATTATTGCTTATAAGTCTAAGGGTTGAATATGGGTTTTGTAGGGTCAGCTAGGGGCTAGTTAGCTAGAGATTACCTCATATGCCTGTCAGTTGGTGCTGGCTGTCAGTTTGTACTGGTGTTTGGGCAAATGGGGATATTCGGCAGCATTTCTCTTTTCATTCAGCAGAGTAAGCTGGGCATCTTTTCATGGTGGTGGTCACACAGTTCCCAAGAGCAGCAAAGACAGAAGCCTCAGTGTGCAAGTGCTTCTCAAGTCTCTGACTGCATCATGTTTCTGTTGGCTTATGGCCAAAGTCAGTTGTAAGGCCAGTCCCTAGTCAGTATGGGAAGGCACTAGCAAGGAACATTCACACAGGAAAAGGAATAACTTATGGCCATTTTTACAATCTGTCATAATTTAAGACAGAAACAGAATAGTGTGTAAAAAGAGCAGGCAAGTGTGAAAGTAAGCCAAATAGAAGTTTTAGAAATAAAAGAAAGTAACTGAAATAATCAGTAGATAGATTGAATGGCAAGCTAAATACAGCTAAATAAAGGATGAATTGGAAGATAGATTTGAGGAAACAATCCATAATGCATGTCAGGGACAGAAAAAGGTAGAAAATATGGAAGAAACTGATATTTGGAGTATAGAGTAAGAAAGTCATACATCTAATAGGAGTACCAGAAGGAAAAAATAGAATGGAGCACACCAAATCCTGAGCAGTATATGTAAAAACAAACCCATACACAGACATAAAATAGGGACATTTAAGAACATCAGAAACAAAAGATCTTAAAACTGGTGGATGAAATAAAATAATTATTATAATGATAAATAATATTTATTGAGCACTTAACTTGGAATAGGCACTATTTTGTGTGTTTTACATGTATCAACTCATATAATATTTATAATAACCCTTTAAAGTAGTCCTATTGCTACTGCCATTTTGTAGATGAGGAAAGTGAGGCACAGAGAGGTTAGTTAGCCCATAATCATATGTCTAGTTGTGTTTTAAAATGTACTCAGGATTTCTTTTTAATCATGGATGGTAAGGTGACACAAAGACAGCTGCCTTGAAAGAAGAGTTTAGTGTTGTTTCCAAGAGGAGGGGATGTGCCATGCCATGCACAGCCACATAGGGAAACATTAGGGTTCCTCAGTGTAGAAGGAGTTAGAAGGAAACCATGGTCCAGAGCCTTTGTTGTGATTTTCATGGGAAGGAATGGATAAGACAGGATAGGCAAGCTGAACAAGTTTAGGGTTGGATAGATTGAATAATTTTGGCAGCCTCTGGGCTGTAGGGGAGGTCCCTAGTTGTCTGATACCTGGCCCTGGGTTGATTCAGGGTAAGGGGAATATTGGCATGGTGTATGATAAATAAAGGAGGCATTGCAGAGTAGAGACTAAGGATTGGTTGGTTTGCATGTGAAAGGTGTGCTCAGAAGCAAACTTCTTCACAGTTTCTAAGAATTAGCTAACCCTGGAAGGGGAAGTCACCTCCTGGGTCCTCAAGGCCCCAAGATGTCAGAGCATCATAAAAGACACAACTAATATAGGTTGTTGGTGGAACTGGATTTGAAACTAGGCAGTGTGGTTCTACAGAGAATATTATAAAGCTCTTTATACTTTGCCTGCAAAGAAACAAAAAGTAGACTTACAACAGATTTCTTATGAGCATCAATAAATATCAGATGAAATGTCACTAGAAGTAGCATGAATATGCTTAAGGAAACCTACTGTTAATTTAGAATTCTAAACCCAGCTAACTATATTTTAGGACAGAGTGAAATGTAAAATATTAATTTATTTATTTTTATTGAGGTACAGTTGATTTACAGTAAATATTTGTTTCAGGTGTACAAGATAATGATTCAATTTTTTTGAATTTTACTTTATTTTTTTATACAGCAGGTTCTTATTAGTTATCCATTTTATACATATTAACTTATATATGTCAATCCCAATCTCCCAATTCATCACACCACCACCATAACCCCACAACTTTCCCCCCTTGGTGTCCATATGTTTGTTCTCTACATCTTTGTCTCTATTTCTGCCCTGCAAACTGGTTCATCCATACCATTTTTCTAGGTTCCACATATATGCATTAATATACAATATTTGTTTTTCTCTTTCTGACTTACTTCACTCTGTATGACAGTCTCTAGATTCATCCACATCTCTACAAATGACCCAATTTCGTTCCTTTTTATGGCTGAGTACTATTCCATTGTATATATGTACCACATCTTCTTTACCCATTCGTCTGTCGATGGGCATTTAGGTTGCTTCCATGACCTGGCTATTGTAAATAGTGCTGCAGTGAACATGGAGTACATGTGTCATTTTGAATTATGGTTTTCTCTGGGTATATGCCCAGTAGTGGGATTGCTGGGTCACATGGTAATTCTATTTTTAGTTTTTTAAGGAACCTCCATACTGTTCTCCATAGTGGCTGTATCAATTTATATTCCCACCAACAGTGCAAGAGGCTTCCCTTTTCTCCACACCCTCTCCAGCATTTATTGTGTGTAGATTTTCTGATGATGCCCATTCTAACTGGTATGAGGTGATACCTCATTGTAGTTTTGATTTGCATTTCTCTGATAATTAGTCATGTTGAGCAGCTTTTCATGTTCTTCTTGGCCATCTGTATGTCTTCTTTGGAGAAGTGTTACATTTAGGTCTCTAATACATTTTGAGTTTATTTTTGTGTATGGTGTTAAGGAGTGTTCTAATTTCATTCTTTTACATGTAGCTGTCCAGTTTTCCCAGCACCACTTATTGAAGAGACTGTCTTTTCTCCATTGTATATCCTTGCCTACTTTGTCATAGATTACTTGACCATAAGTGCGTGGGTTTATCTCTGGGCTTTCTATCCTGTTCCACTGATCTATATTTCTATTTTTGGGCCAGTACTATATTGTCTTGATTGCTGTAGCTTTGTAGTATAGTCAGAAGTCAAGGAGTCTGATTCCTCCAGCTCCGTTTTTTTCCCTCAAGACCGCTTTGGCTATTCAGGGTCTTTTGTGTCTTCCCTCCCTGTTGGTTGTTTGGCCTGAGGCGACCCAGTATTGGAGCCTACCTGGCTCTTTGATGTGGCTAATGGCAGGCTTTGGGAGGGCT
This sequence comes from Mesoplodon mirus, assembly GCF_964341445.2. NCBI lineage: Eukaryota > Metazoa > Chordata > Mammalia > Artiodactyla > Ziphiidae > Mesoplodon > Mesoplodon mirus. The sequence continues at coordinate 9,330,586 of NC_138986.1, forward strand.
CACGCCAAGGAGTACTTCCCAGAACTTCTGCTGCCAGTGTCCTTGTCCCCACAGTGAGCCACAGCCACCCCCCGCCTCTGCAGGAGACCCTCCAACACTAGCAGGTAGGTCTGCTTCAGTCTCCTATGGGGTCACTGCTCCTTCCCCTGGTCCCGATGCACATACTACTTTGTGTGTGCCCTCCAAGAGTGGAGTCTGTTTCCCCCAGTCCTGTCGAAGTCCTGCAATGAAATCCCACTAGTCTTCAAAGTCTGATTCTCTAGGAATTCCTCCTCCTGTTACCTGACCCCCAGGTTGGGAAGCCTGACGTGGGGCTCAGAACCTTCACTTCAGTGGGTGGACTTCTGTGGTATAACTGTTCTCCAGTTTGTGAGTCACCCACCCAGCAGTTCTGGGATTTGATTTTATTGTGGTTGTGCCCCTTCTACCGTCTCATTGTGGCTTCTTCTTTGTCTGTGGATGTGGGGTCTCTTTTTTGGTGCGTTCCAGTGTCTTCCTGTCGATGATGGTTCAGCGGTTAGTTGTGATTCTGTGCTCTCGAAAGAGGGAGTGAGCACACGTCCTTCTACTCCGCTAACTTGAACCAGTCTCAATGATTCAAAAAATTTTAGAGGATATTGCACGTATAGTTATAAAATATTGGCTATAATCATAATCCCTGTGCTGCACTGTATATACTTGTAGCTTATTTATTTTATATGTGGTAGTTTGTACCTCTTAATCCCCTACCCCTACATTGCCTCTCCATATTCCCTCTCCCCACTGGTAACCACTAGTTTATTTTCTATACCTGTAAGTCTCTTTTTTATTACATTCACTAGTTTGTTTTATTTTTTAGATTCTACATATAAGTGAGAACATGCAGTATTTGTCTTTCTGTGTCTGATTTATTTCACTAAGCATAATACCCTCCAGGTCCATCCATGTTGTTGCAAATGGCAAAATTTCATTCTTTTTTAAGGCTGAATGTTATTCCATTGTATATATATACCACATCTTCTTTATCCATTCATCTGTTGATGGACGCTTAGGTTGCTTCTGTATCTTGGCTATTGTAAACAATGCTGCTATGAACATTGGGGTGCATGTATCTTTTTGAATTAGCATTTTAGTTTTATTTGGATATATACCCAGGAGTGTAATTGATGGATCATATGATAGTTCTGTTCTTAGGGGTTTTTTTTTTAAATTTATTTATTTATATATTTATTTGATTGCACCAGGTCTTAGTTGCAGCAGGCAGGCTCCTTAGTTGCTGCTCACCGGCTCCTTAGGCGCAGCCCGTGTGCTCCTTAGTTGAGGCAGGTGGGCTTCTTAATTGTGGCATGCATGTGGGATCTAGTTCCCTGACCAGGGATCGAACCCGACCCCCCTGTATTGGGAGCATGGAGTCTTAATCACTGCACCACCAGGGAAGCCCCTATTTTAGTTTTTGAGCAACGTCCTGACTGTTTCGACAGTAGCTGCACCAATCTACATTCTCACCAACAGTGTATGAGGGTTCCCTTTTCTCTACTTCCTTGCCAGCATTTATTATTTGTGTTCTTTTTGACGATAGCCATTCTGACAGGTGTGAGATGATATCTCATTGTGGTTTTTATTTACATTTCTCTCATAATTAGTGATGTTGAGAATTTTTTTACATGCCTGTTGGCCACCTGTGTGTCTCTTATGGAAGAAATGTCTATTCATGTATTCTGCATTCTTTAATTGGGTGTTTTAAAATGTTGAGCTGTGTATATATTTTGGATATTTTAACCTCTTATAGGTCATATGATTTGCAAATATTTTCGTCCATTCGGTAGGTTGTCTTTTCATTTTGTTGATGTTTTCCTTTGCCGTGCAAAGGCTTTTATGTTTAATCAGGTCCCAATTGTTTGTTTTTGCTTTTGTTTCCTTTGCCTTAGGGGACAGATTCAAAAAAACTATTGCTACAATTTATGTCAAAGAGTATTCCATCAGTGTTTTCTTCTACGGGTTTTATGGTTTCAAGTCTTACATTTAGGTCTTTAATCCATTTTGGGTTTATTTTTGTATATGATGTTAGAAAACGTTCAAATTTAATTCATTTACAGGTAGTTGTCCAGTTTTCTCAGTGCCAATTATTGAAGAGACTGTCTTTTTCCCATTGTATATTCTTGCCTCTTTTACCATAGGTTAATTGACCGTAAGTGTGTGGGTTTATTTCTGGGCCCCGTATTCTGTTCCGTTGATCTATATGTCTCTTTTGTGCCAGTACCATACTGCTTTGATTACTGTAGCTTTGTAGTATAGTCTGAAGTCAGGGATATGATTCCTCCAGGTCTGTTTTTCTTTCTCCAGATTGTTTTGGCTATTTGGGGTCTGTTTTGTTTCCATACAATTTTTAAATTATTTGATCTAGTTCTGTGAATAATGCCATTTGTATTTTGATAGGGATTTGATTGAATTTGTAGATTGCCTTGGGTAGTATGATCATTTTAACAATATTAATTCTTCCAGTCCATGAATATGGTATATCTTTCCATCTGTTTGTGTAATCTTATGTTTCTTTCATTAGTGTCTTACAGTTTTCTAAGTACAGGTCTTTTACCTCCTAGGTTTATTCCTAGGTTTTGAATTCTTTTTGATGCTATTGTAAATGGGATTGTCTCCGTAATATCTCTTTCTGACAGTTCCTTGTTAGTGGATAGAAATGCAACAGATTTCTGTATATTAATTTTGTATCCTGCAGCTTTATTGAATTCATTAATGAGCTCTAGTAGGCATCTTAGGAATTTCTATGTCTGAAGCATCATTTTATCTGTGAACAGTGACAGTTTTACTTCTTCCCTTTTAATTTCGATTCCCTTTATTTCTTTTTCTTATCTCTTTCTGTGGCTAGAACTTCCAAAACTATGTTGAATAAAAGTGGAGAAAGCAGGCATCCTTGTATTGTTCCTGATCTTAGAGGAAATGTTGAGATATGTTCCCTCTATACCCAGTTTCTGGAGATTTTTTTTTTTTAATCATAAATAGATGTTGAATTTTGTCAGAAGCTTTTTCTGCATCTATTGAGATGATCATATCATTTTTATTCTTCAGTTTGTTAATGTGATGTATCACATTGATTGATTTGTGGGTATTGAAAAATCCTTGCCTCCCTGGGATAAATGCCACTTGATCATGGTGTATGACCTTTTTAATGTACTGTTGGATTTGGTTTCCTAATATTTTGTTGAGAATTTTTGCATCTGTGTTCATTGGTGTTATTGGTCTGTAACATTATTGTTTTGTGATATCTTTGGTTTTGGTATCAGGGTGATGCTGGCCTTGTAGCATGAGTTGGGAAACATTCCTTCCTCTGCAGTTTTTTGCAATAGTTTGAAAGGGTAGGTGTTAACTCTTCTCTAAATTTTTGGTAGAATTCACCTGTGAAGCTACCTGGTCCTGGACTTTTGTTCATTGAGAGTTTTTTTGAAAAAATTACTGATTCAGTTTCATTACTGGTAATTGGTCTGTCCATATTTTCTATTTCTTCCTGGTTCAATCTTGGGAATTTGTCTGTTTCTTCTAGGTTGTCCATTTTATTGACATATAGTTGTTCATAGTAGTCTCTTATGATCCTTTGTATTTCTGCGGTGTCAGTTGTAGCGTCTGACTTCTGATTTTATTGATTTGGATCCTCTTTTTTTCTTGATGAGTCTAGCTAAAGGTTTATTGATTTTGTTTAGCTTTTCTAAGAACCAGCTCTTAGTTTCATTGATCTTTTCTATTATTTTCTTAGTCTGTATTTCACTTAAATCTGCTCTGATCTTTATGATTTCTTTCCTTCTACTAAGTTTGGGTTTTGTTTGTTCTTCTTTTTCTAGTTCCTTTAGGTGTAAGGTTAGGTTGTTCATTTGTTTTCTTTCTTGTTTCCTGTGGTAATCTTGTATTGCTATAAACTTCCCTCTTAGAATTGCTTTTGCTGCATTTCATGGATTTTGGATCATTGTATTTTTGGTTTCATTAGTCTCCAGGTATTTTTCTGGTTTCCTCTTTGATTCCTTCAGCGATCCATTGGTTGTTTAGTAGCATATTGTTTAGCCTCCACACACTTGTGGAGGTTTTATGCAGTTTTTTTCTTGTAGTTGACTTTTTTCTTTTAATAAATTTATTTAGTTATTTATTTTTGGCTGTGTTGGGTCTTTGTTGCTGCACGTGGGATTTTTCTAGTTGTGGCGAGCGGGGGCTACTTTTCATTGAGGTGCGTGGGCTTTTTCTAATTGTGGCGAGCAGGGGCTGCTCTTCGTTGAGGTGCACGGGCTTCTGATTCCAGTGGCTTTTCTTGTTGTGGAGCATGGGCTCTAGGCGCACGAGCTTCAGTAGTTGTAGCTTGTGTGGGCTCTAGAGTGCAGGCTCAGTAGTTGTGGCGCACGGGCTTAGTTGCTCTGTGGCATGTGGGATCTTCCCGGACCAGGGCTTGAACCCGTGTTCTCTGCATTGGCGGGCATATTTTTAACCACTGCACCACCAGGGAAGTCCCTTGTAGTTGATTTCTAGTCTCATAGAGTTGTGGTCAGAAAAGATGCTTGATCTTTTTAAAAATTCACTGAAGCTTGTTTTCTGGCCTGGCATGTGATCTATCCTGGTTAATGTTCCATGTATACTTGGAAAGAATGTGCATTCTCCTGCTTTTGGATGGAATGTTTTATATATGTATACATAGTCCGTCTGGTGTAATGTGTCATTTAAGGCCAGTATTTCCTTATTGATCTTCTGTCTGGATGATCTCTCTATTGATGGAAGTGGGGTGTTGAAGTCCCCTACTATTATTACTGCTGATTTCTCCCTTTATGTCTGTTAATATTTGCTTTGTGTATGTAAATGCTCCTATGTTGGGTGCATATATATTTATAATTGTTAAATGTTCTTGATTGGTTCCCTTATCCATTATGTAATGTCCTTCTTTGTCTCCTGTAACAGTCTTTGTTTTAAAGTCTATTTTGTCTCATATAAATATTGTTACCCTGGCTTTCTTTTCTTTCCATTTGCATGGAATACCTTTTTCTATCCCCTCACTTTCAGTCTTTGCATGTCTTTAGATATGCCATGAGTCTCTTGTAGGCAACATATATACGGGTCTTGTTTTTGAATCCACTCATCCGCTCTGTGTCTTTTGATGGGACCACATAGTTCATTTACAGTTCAAGTAATTATTGATATGTATGTCTTTATTGCCATTTTGGTAATTGTTTTTAGCTTGTTTTTTGTAGTTGTTTTTTGTTCCTTTCTTATTCTCTTCTTGTTATTTGATGACTGTCTTTAGTGTTTTGCTTGGATTCCTTTCTCTTTTTTTGTGTGTGTATTATAGATTTTTGGTTTGTTATCATGTGGTTTATGTATAACAATCTATATATAAGGTGTGATTGTTTCAAGTTGCTGATCTCTTCAAGAGATGTGCCTCTGATTAAGCACAGGGCTCGAACCCATGTCCCCTGCATTGGCAGGCAGATTCTTAACCACTGCGCCACCAGGGAAGTCCAGGGAAGGGGTTTTAAAGGCAAGGTGAGGGAGGGGGCCCTGGGGAATGTGATCAGCTTGTGCACAATTTTCTGTTTGGTAGGTGGTGAGGTAACCAGGTGACGCCCCAGGGCTTAATCATAGGCTCCTGTGCCTATGATTACTGTTTTTTTGTTTGTTTGTTTTTTTGCGGTACGGGGGCCTCTCACTGCCGCGGCCTGTCCCGCTGTGGAGCACAGGCTCCGGACGCGCAGGCTCAGCGGCCGTGGCTCATGGGCCCAGCTGCTCCGCGGCATGCGGGATCCTCCTGGACCAGGGCACAAACCCGTGTCCCCTGCATCGGCAGGTGGACTCCCAACCACTGCGCCACCAGGGAAGCCCTGATTACTGTTTTTGACATCATATTTTACATCCAATTGTTTTGTGTATCCCTTAACTGCTTATTGTGGATCCAGAGGATTTTACTACTTTTGTTTTTTAACCTTCCTGTAGCTTTGTGTGTGGATGATCTGCTGCCTTTACTGTATATTTGTCTATACCAATGAGCTTTTTCCTTTCGTAATTTTAATGTTTCTAGTTGTGGAGTTTTCTTTTTCGCTTAGAGAAGTCACTTTAACATTTTTTGTAAAGTTGGTTTATATTTTCTGGTTATTATATTATATTTCTCCTGCCTCTGTGGGAGATTCTCCAAGATCAGCAGGTAGGTCTGACCCAGGCTCCCTTCAAATTACTGCTTCTGCCCTGGGTCCCAGAGGGCATGAGATTTTGTGTGTGCTGTTTAAGTGTGTGTTACTGAACCAAACTTGGGTCCACTCGCCTCACATACAGTGAACCTAGTCTGCTGGCCCAGGTTGTGGTGAAGGAAAGTACAGCATTTATTGCGAGATACCAAGAAAGTAGTACAGGCGCCTCTAATGGTCAGAAGACCCTAACTCTGTGATGGCTCTCAGGGAAGGTTTTTTGGGTTGGTTTGTTTTTTTAAATTAATTAATTAATTAATTAATTTCTGGCTGTGTTGAGTCTTTGTTGCTGTGCACAGGCTTTCTCTAGTTGCGGCGAGCGGGGGCTACTCTTCATTGTAATGCGTGGGCTTCTCATTGCAGTGCTTTCTCTTACTGTGGAGCGCAGGCTCTAGGCATGTGGGCTTCAGTAGTTGTGGCACGTGGGCTCAGTAGTTGTGGTGCACAGGCTTAGTTGCTCCATGGCATGTGGGATCTTCCTGTACCAGGGCTTGAACCTGTGTCCCCTGCATTGGCAGGCAGATTTTTAACCACTGCGCCACGAGTGAAGTCCAGGGAAGGGGTTTTAAAGGCAAGGTGAGGGAGATGGCCCTGGGGAATGTGATCAGCTTGTGCACAATTTTCTGTTTGGTAGGTGGTGAGGTGAGCAGGTGATGCCCCAGGGCTTAACATTAAAATTTCTTTTTCTTAGCTTGCTATATCCTTCTCTTACAGTAACACTTCTGTAAGAAAAATGAGAGAATGACTGTCAGAAAGAGAGCAGCCTTCTCTTTTTTTTTTTTTTTTGCGGTATGCGGGCCTCTCACTGTTGTGGCCTCTCCCGTTGCGGAGCACAGGCTCTGGACACGCAGGCCCAGCGGCCATGGCTCACGGGCCCAGCCGCTCCGCGGCATATGGGATCCTCCCAGACCGGGGCACGAACCCGTATCCCCTGCATCGGCAGGCGGACTCTCAACCACTGCGCCACCAGGGAGGCCCTGGCCTTCTCTTTAATGTAATAAAAATTTCCCACAGACTGGAAAAGAAGAAAACCAACCGATGATTCCTGAACAGTGTTTGCATAGTCTCTTGTTCGTTGCACTATTCTCTTTTCTCCCTTGTCTATGATTATCTGTACTCAGTGGAATTCTCTAGCACTCTCTTGCAAGACCTGATGGACTAGTTCAGATTTTCCCTCCAATCTGTCCTCAGGCCAGCTGTCCTCAACTTACACAGTAGAGTGGGGGGTGGGGGGCTAGTTCCAGTTCCTGTACATATAGTCACCTACATCAGTGTTACCATACATTTATTTTTTTACATTAGTTTCCTGACTGTACCATAATTGCACCAAATTCCTGTGTCATTCATACTAAAGGTGTTATCGTTACAATACCCATCAGATAGAACGCCTGTCTCGTTACTGACTCTTTCTCAGCGGAACATTCCTTTTCCAATATACCATATGTTATCTTTTTTTTTTTTTCGGTACACGGGCCTCTCACTGTTGTGGCCTCTCCCGTCGCGGAGCACAGGCTCTGGACACGCAGGCTCAGCAGCCATGGCTCACGGGCCCAGCCGCTCCGCGGCATGTGGGATCTTCCCGGACAGGGGCACGAACCTGTGTCCCCTGCATTGGCAGGCGGACTCTCAACCACTGCACCACCAGGGAAGCCCACCATATGTTGTATGGGGGGTCTTTTTTGTAGGCCAAGTCAGAGTGGTCTCTGAGTCCCACTGGTTTTGAGGGCAGAACCAAATGTTGCTTTTCAAAGTGCAGCTCAACATGGAGACTGGTGTCCAAATGTGGGGCACAGTTTCTTTATTCACCAGGGCCCAGTGGCTTCCCATAGGCAGTATGTGCTGTCTCTGGAAAATGTTCCTGTCCCCTTTGCCTACCAGTTGTACTACCTGATATAGCCCCTTTTTATTAATCCAGGGAGCTGAGGCCGTCAAGGCGCAGTGGTGTAACTTACAGTTACTGCTCAAAATATCCCATCGCCCAGGGTGGGGCCATAGGTTTTCCAAAGCTTGGCTTTCTGGCTTTCTGCACCCCAGTATAGTGGACCATTGCTTACCTGCCACTTTGGCTTCCAATTGGATCAGCATGCTCAACAAGCTTTGCTGGGTGTATACATAGGCCTGTTCCCAGAGGTGGTACTTGGCCTTTTTGCCATTATTTTCTAGGTCTAAATGAGAGTGTGAAAGAAATGGGTACTTCATTTCCAGAGTAGTGTAATTATAGTGAAGGAGTAAAGTAACTTTATCTTGAGAAGGAGTCAGAACTAGCCTCCAGATCAAACAAAGGCAGGGTTTTGGTACACAGATAGTATGACTTTCCTCCAGCAACAGAAAAATTACAGTTCATACCTTAATGTAAGGAGCCATCTGCTTTGTTTCTTACTGTTTCTTCTAAAGAGGACTTCCAGATCTGTTAATGGCTTTCAGCAGCAGTTTTCTCCTTTATTGTGGTGATGGGCATGAGAGAGTGCCCCTTCACTTGGGAGTGTATCCAAAGCTTAATTAACATCTTCAAGTTTAACAGAAGAGTTAGTTACTAGCAAAACCTGATAAGGCCCCATCCACTGGGGTTGTGGTTGGTTTTCTGGGAGTACTTCTTTCCAGGTTTTTCAAAGCTCCCTGTTCCCCAGGTTTTATCTGATGATGGGGGAAATCTGTAGGGTACTTCATCCTGTTACTGGAAAATCTATGGATAGCATTCAAAACTAATTCCAGTGTTTGTACATACCTCATAGTATCTAATTCTTTTACTTCTGATCAGAAATTTGTCTGCCTAGCAACTCAGAATAGAGGAATGGTCTCTCGTACAGTATCTCATAAGGACTCAATTGGAGTCTGCTTCTAGGGGCCACCCTCATTCTAAACAGTGCAAATGACAATATTTTGTCCCATGTTAAATCAGTTTTTTGACAGATTTTGTCTGTAGTCCTTTCAAAGTATAATTCCTGTTCTCCATTTTCCCAGTTGACTAGGATCTCCAGGATGCATGTCAATTCCATTTTATTCCAGGCTGCTCTGAAACCCCTTGTGTACTACTGTTAACAAAAGCTCATCTGTTGTCACTCTGAATTGAGCTGGAGGGTCCAAACCTGGGAATTATTTCTTTAAGTAAGGACTTCATTCCCTCAGAAGCCCTTTCTGTCTGACACAGGAGTGCTTTCACTCGGCCTGTAAAAGTGTCTACCATTACCAGTAGATAATGAAAGTTTCCTTTAGTCTTGGGCATAACCATGAAATCCACCTGCCAGTCTTTCCCTGGGCTTCCCCCCTCACCACCACCCACCTCCTGAATTCCATATGAGGGGGAGGGGGCCTATTTCTGGTGTTATTTTTAACACAAGTCAAGTACTTCTGTGTAACCCTTTGAACAGTCCTGGACATAATAGGTCCTTGAATAAAATCTTGTATCCATTATAGGGTGGCATCCCTCCCATAGTGGGTGTTCTGATGGAAAGAGCTAAGCACTTCTTCCATTAAGCTTTCAGGAATCAAAACCTTTACTTGGTTATTAACCAGCCACATTCTGGCTTCCAAATGGGTAGGGTTGAATCCCTTTTTATACAACATAGTTAACAAGCTTGATATAATGGATTTACTAAATTTTGCCCATAACGAAGAGTAAGTTTATATGATACATTTATAAATATTGATTGCAACTAGGTAACAAAACAAGTCTCCGTAATTCCAAAGAATCTATGTCGTATAGCACAATAAAAAGATAATCTTTAGAAATTTTGTATGTTTAGAGACTAAAAACAAACTAATCCGTGGATTAGAGAAAATCACAGTGGAAGTATCAGGACTTGTGAAATTGAAGTAAAGCAAAACTTAGAGGGGAATTTATGGTCTTAAATGCATTTATGAAACAGCAGGAAATGTTCATAATATGTTAAATATTACTGAAGAAGTTGCAAAAAGAACAGAGTGAATCCAAAGAAAGAAAGAAGAAAATAGTGAAGAGCAGAAATAGAAAACAAAACAAAATAAAATAGAGATGCTGAGCAAAAGCACTAGATGATAAAAATTAATAAATGATTTTTTTCTATTAATAAGCTTTAAGAAGACTGCTCAAAAGTAAAAAAGAAGAGGCACAAATAATGCTAGGAACAAAAAAACGTAGGCAATTTTGGGATAAAGAGATCATAGGAATAGCATGAACAGCTTTATGCTAATGATTTTGAAAACTTAAATGCCCATTTTCTTGAAAAATAGATATTATCAAGACTAATTCAAGAAAAAAGAAAATCTAAACTAGTAATTTTAAAAACAAGTGACTCTGAGACTCCCCTGGTAGTGCAGTGGTTAAGAATCTGCCTGCTAATGCAAGGGAGACAGGTTCGAACCCTGGTCCAGCAAGACCCCACATGCTGCAGAGCAACTAAACCCGTGCACCACAGCTACCGAGCCTGTGTTCTAGAGCCACAAGCCACAACTACTGAGCCCACGCACCTAGAGCCCGTACTCCACAACAAGAGAAGCCACCACAATGAGAAGCCTGCGCACCACAAGGAAGAGTAGCACCAGCTCGCCACAACTAGAGAAAGGCCGCACACAGCAACGAAGACCCAATGCAGCCATAAACAAACAAACAAATAAATAAATAAAAGTAAAAATAAGGGACTCTAAAAAAGAGGCACATTAGCAACCAAATGCAATATGTGGACCTTGTTTAGATCCTAATTCTAACAGACCAATAGTGCAAAACAAAAGTTTATGAAATAATTGAAACATTTGTTGGATATTTGATGATACTAAGGAATTTTTTTTCAAGGGGGACATAATGATGGTTACTTTTTTTTTTAACCATCAATAACATTCTACAGTATTTACAGGTTATATATTACATGACATTATGGATTTGCTTCAAAATAATTGAGTGTTATGGTGGTGGAAAAGTGAATGTGGCTTACAGTATAGATTTCACTATTCAGCCACTAACCATGTGGGTATTTAAATTAAAATTAATTGAAATTTCAGTTCCTCAGTCACATTAGCATATTTTCACACTAGTGGTTCAGATATAGGAAATGTCTATCATGCAGAAGTTCTATTGGATAGATCAGGTATAGATGAAACAAGATTGACCATGTGTTGACAATTTTTGAAGCTGAGTGATGGGGTTGAGTTTATTATTCTGTCTCTATTTGTATACATTTGAAATTTTCCATGAAAGGAAGAAACAAAGAAAAACCATGCATGACCTTTGTGGAGAAAATTACAAAAGATCTAAAAGAAGAATTGAAGATACACTTTTCATGAATGAAGGCACTCCACATGATACCAGTTCTCCCCAAATTAATCTGTGAATTCAATTCAGTTCCAATAAAAAACCCAATAGCGAGGGCAAACATCAGAAGCAAGAAGAACTACAATCCTGCAGCCTGTGGAACAAACACCACATTCACAAAAAGATAGATAAGATGAAAAGGCAGAGAGCTATGTACCAGATGAAGGAACAAAATGAAACCCCAGAAAAACAACTAAATGAAGTGGAGATAGGCAACCTTCCAGAAAAAGAATTCAGAAAAATGATAGTGAACGTGATCCAGGACCTCGGAAAAAGATGGAGGCAAAGATCGAGAAGGTGCAAGAAGTGTTTAACAGAGACCTAGAAGAATTAAAAAACAAACAGAGATGAACAATACAATAACTGAAATGAAAAATACACTAGATGGAATCAATAGCAGAATAACTGAGGCAGAAGAACGGAAAAGTGACCTGGAAGACAGAACAGTGGAATTCACTGCCACGGAACAAAATAAAGAAAAAAGAATGAAAAGGAATGAAGACAACCTAAGAGACCTCTGGGACAACATTAAACGCAACAACATTTGCATTATAGGGGTCCCAGAATGAGAAGAGAGAGAGAAAGGAACCAAGAAAATATTTGAAGAGATTATAGTTGAAAAATTCCCTAACATGGCAAAGGAAATAGCCACCCAAGTCCAGGAAGCGCAGAGAGTCCCATACAGGATAAACCCAAAGAGAAACACGCCGAGACACATAGTAATCAAATTGGCAAAAATTAAAGACAAAGAAAAATTATTGAAAGCGGCAAGGGAAAACCAACAAATAACATAAAAGGGAACTCCCATAAGGTTAACAGCTGATTTCTCAGCAGAAACTCTACAAGCCAGAAGGGAGTGGCATGACATATTTAAAGTGATGAAAGGGAAGAACCTACAACCAAGATTACTCTACCCAGCAAGGATATCATTCAGATTCGATGGAGAAATCAAAAGCTCTCCAGACAATCAAAAGCTAAGAGAATTCATCACCACCAAACCAGCTCTACAACAAGTGCTAAAGGAACTTCTCAAAGTGGGAAACACAAGAGAAGAAAATGACCTACAAAAGCAAACCCAAAACAATTAAGAAAATGGTAATAGGAACATACATATCGATAATTACTTTAAAAGTGAGTGGATTAAATGCTCCAACCAAAAGACACAGCCTCGCTGAATGGATACACAAACAAGACCCTCTATATGCTGTTTGCAAGACACCCACTTCAGATCTAGGGACACATACAGACTGAAAGTGAGGGGATGGAAAAAGACATTCCATGCAAAAGGAGATCAAAAGAAAGCTGGAGTAGCAATACTCATATCAGATAAAATAGACTTTAAAATAAAGAATGTTACAAGAGGCAAGGAAGGACGCTACATAATGATCAAGGGATCAATCCAAGAAGAAGACATAACAATTATATATGCACCCAACATAGGAGCACCTCAATACATAAGGCAACTGCCAAGAGCTATAAAAGAGAAAATTGACAGTAACACAGTAATAGTGGGGGACTTTAACACCTCACTTACACCAACGGGCAGATCATCCAAACAGAAAATTAATAAGGAAACACAAGCTTTAAATGACACAATAGATGAGATAGATTTAATTGATATTTATAGGACATTCCATCCAAAAACAGCAGATTACACTTTCTTCTCAAGTGCACATGGAACATTCTCCAGGATAGATCATACCTTGGGTCACAAATCAAGCCTCAGTGAATTTCAGAAAATTGAAATCATATCAAGCATCTTTTCTGAACACAATGCTATGAGATTAGAAATCAGTTACAAGGAAAACAACGTAAAAAACACAAACACATGGAGGCTAAACAGTACGTTACTAAATAACCAAGAGATCACTGAAGAAAACAAAGAGGAAATCAAAAAATACCTAGAGACAAATGACAATGAAAATACGATGATCCAAAACCTATGGGATGCAGCAAAAGCAGTTCTAAGAGGGAAGTTTATAGCAATACAAGCCTACCTCAAGAAACAAGAAACATCTCAAATAAACAATCTAATCTTACACCTAAAGGAATTAGAGAAAAAAGAACAAACAAAACCCAAAGTTAGCAGGAGGAAAGAAATCATAAAGATCAGAGCAGAAATAAATAGAAGCAAAGAAAACAATAACAAAGATCAATAAAACTAAAGGCCGGTTCTCTGAGAAGATAAACAAAGTTGATAAACCATTAGCCAAACTCATCAAGAAAAATAGGGAGAGGATTCAAATCAATAAAATTAGAAATGAAAAAGGAGAAGTCACAACAGGCACCACAGAAATACAAAGCATCCTAAGAGACAATCACAAGCAACTCTATGCCAATAAAGTGGACAAACTGGAAGAAATGGACAAATCCTTAGAAAGGTATAACCTTCCAAGACTGAAGCAGGAAGAAATAGAAAATATGACCAGACCAATCACAGGTAATGAAATTGAAACTGTGATTAAATATCTTCCAACAAACAAAAGTCCAGGACCAGGTGGCTTCAGAGGTGAATTTTGTCAAACATTTAGACAAGAGCTAACACCCATCCTTCTCAAACTCTTCCAAAAAATTGCAGAGGAAGGAACACTCCCAAACTCATTCTATGAGGCTACCATCACCCTGATACCAAAACCAGACAAAGATACTACAAAAAGAGAAAATTACAGACCAATATCACTGATGAATATGGATGCAAAAATTCTCAACAAAATACCAGCAAACAAAATCCAACAACACATTAAAAGGATCACACACCCTGATCAAGTGGGATTTATCCCAGGGATGCAAGGATTCTTCGATATACGCAAATCAATCAATGTGATACACCATATTAACAAATTGAAGGATAAAAACCATATGATCATCTCAATAGATGCAGAAAAGGCTTTTGACAAAATTCAAAACCCATTTATCATAAAAACTCTCCAGAATGTGGGCATAGAGATAACCTACCTCAACATAATAAAGGCCATATATGACAAACCGACAGCAAACATCATTCTCAATGGTGAAAAACTGAAAGCATTTCCTCTCAGATCAGGAACAAGACAAGGATGTCCACTCTCACCACTGTTATTCAACGTAGTTTTGGAAGTCCTAGCCATGGCAATCAGAGAAGAAAAAGAAATAAAAAGAATACAAATTGGAAAAGAAGAAGTAAAACTGTTACTGTTTGCACATGACATGATACTATACATAGAGAATCCTAAAGATGCCACCAGAAAACTACTAGAGCTAATCAGTGAATTTGGTAAAGTTGCAGGATACAAAATAAATGCACAGAAATCTCTTGCATTCCTATACACTAATGATGGAAAATCTGAAAGGGAAATTAAGGAAACACTCCTATTTACCACTGCAACAAAAAGAATAAAATACCTAGGAATAAACCTACGTAGAGAGACAAAAGACCTGTATGCAGAAAACTATAAGACACTGATGAAAGAAATTAAAGATGATACAAACAGATGGAGAGATATTCCATGTTCTTGGATTGGAACAATCAATACTGTGAAAATGACTATACTACCCAAAGCAATCTACAGATTGAATGCAATCCCTATCAAATTACCAATGGCATTTTTTACAGAACTAGAACAAAAAATCTTAAAATTTGTATGGCAACACAAAAGACCCTGAATAGCCAAAGCGATCTTGAGGGGGGAAAAAAACAGAGCTGGAGGAATCAGACTCCCTGACTTCAGACTATACTACAAAGCTACAGCAATCAAGACAATATGGTACTGGCACAAAAACAGAAATATAGATCAATGGAACAGGATAGAAAGCCCAGAGATAAACCCACGCACCTGTGCTCAACTAATCTACGACAAAGGATGCAAGGATATAGGATGGAGAAAAGACAGTCTCTTCAATAAGTGGTGCTGGGAAAACTGGACAGCTACATGTAAAAGAATGAAGTTAGAACTCTCCCTAACACCATACACAAAAATACACTCAAAATGGATTAGAGACCTAAATGTAAGACCGGACACTATAAAATTCTTAGAGGAAAACATAGGAAGAACACTCTCTGACATAAATCACAGCAAGATCTTTTTTGATCCACCTCCTAGAGTAATGGAAATAAAAACAAAAATAAACAAATGGGACCTAATGAAACTTAAAAGCTTTTGCAAAGCAAAGGAAACTACAAACAAGACGAAAAGACAACCCTCAGAATGGGAGAAAATGTTTGCAAACCAGTCAACGGACAAAGGTTTAATCTCCAAAATATATAAACAGCTCATGCAGCTCAATATTAAAAAAAGCAAACAACCCAATCAAAAAATGGGCAGGGGCTTCCCTGGTGGTGCAGTGGTTGAGAGTCCGCCTGCTGATGCAGGGGACACGGGTTTGTGCCCTGGTCCAGGAAGGTCCCACATGCCGCGGAGTGTCTGGGCTCGTGAGCCATGGCCGCTGAGCCTGCGCATCTGGAGCCTGTGCTCCGCAATGGGAGAGGCCACAACAGTGAGAGGCCCGCGTACCGCAAAAAAAAAAAAAAAAAAAAAAATGGGCAGAAGACTTAGACATTTCTCCAAAGAAGACATACAGATGGCCAAGAAGCACATGAAAAGGTGCTTAACATCACTAATTATTAGAGAAATGCAAATCAAAACTACAATGAGGTATCACCTCACACCAGTTAGAATGTCCCTCATCAGAAAATCTACACACAACTGCTGGAGAGGGTGTGGAGAAAGGGGAACCCTCTTGCACTGTTGGAGGGAATGTAAATGGATACAGCCACTATGGAGAACAGTATGGAGGTTCCTTAAAAAACTAAAAAAAAAATTACTATATGACCCAGCAATCCCACTACTGGGCATATACCCAGAGAAAACCATAATTCAAAAAGACACATGCACCCTGATGTTCATTGCAGCGCTGTTTACAATAACCAGGTCATTGAAGCAACCTAAATGCCTATCGACAGACGAATGGATAAAGAAGATGTGGTACATATATACAATGGAATAGTACTCAACCATCAAAAGGAACAAAATTGGGTCATTTATAAAGTCGTGGATGAATCTAGGGACTGTCATACAGAGTGAAGTAAGTCAGAAAGAGAAAAACAACTATTGTATATTAATGCATATATGTGGAACCTAGAAAAATGGTACAGATGAACCAGTTTGCAGGGCAGAAATTGATACACAGACATAGAGAACAAACGTTTGGACACCAAGGGGCAAAGCGGCGGGGGGGTGTTGGTGTTGGTGTGATGAATTGGGAGATTGCGATTGACATATAAGCACTAATATGTATAAAATGGATAACTAATGAGAACCTGCTGTATAAAAAAATAAGTAAAATAAAATTTAAAAATTAAAAAAATTAAAAATGTAAAAGATTGCCAAAAAAAAAAATTTCCCAATAGCCAAGATAATCAGGCCAAGAATGGGGGCAGGGGTACTCACTCTAAAACCTATCAAGGCTTATTTTAAAGGTATAATAGTTAAGAAAGGTGTTACATTATTGATGCAGGGTTAGACAAATGTGTTAGCGGAACAAAATTCTCCAGAAATGGACCCTAGGTAGATTAGACCTTGGTGTAGGGGAAAGTCATTTGGGATCAATGGGGAAACTATGGTTTAGTAATAAATGGTCTTGGGATATTTGATTTCTAGAGTATGATGATTTGACTTTAGACATCCTGGGTTTTAGGTGTTTGTGGTGCTTCAGGGTGCAAATATGCATTAGGCAGTTGAATATATGTGCTTAGCAGAGAGACTTGAATTAGTTATAGAGACTTGGGAATCAAAAGCTTACAGGTAAAGCTTTGTGATGAAAACACTGAAATTACTTAGCACGAGAATATAACATGAGGAAAAAAGAAGAGCACAGATGGAACCCACTGAAACACTAATATTTAAGGGCTGGGTAGAGGCAGCAGAGACAACTGTAAGCTCAGTAAGAGCAGGGAGTTGTGCTGCTTTATTCACATCTCAGGTTTCCATCCCTGACAGGTGGTAGGTGCTCAATAACTGAATAACTGTTTGTTGAATGAGTAATGGGATGGAGCAGCCAGTAAATAGGGGGATCAAACTAGAAAACCAGGTGTCATAGTAGCTAGAGGAGACAAGGAGGGAGTAGTCAAATGCTTTAGACAAAGACAGTAAGATGGTGACTGAAAAGTGGATTTAGCAGCAAAGATGTCACTGACTGGTGACCTTGGGGAGGGCTGTTTCAGGGCTGGAGGAAGACACACTGGCAAAAGAATCTTGGGAAAGGGAGGTGAGAGAAGTGGCAATACTGGAGGGCACTTGGGTAGACTGAGGGTTTCCTTTTTTTTTTTTTTTTCCAATTGTTCGTTTTTGTTTCGTTTTTGTGTTTTGATGGGAGAACATTGGACATCCAGTATTTAGGCGGGAAGAGTAGAAAGAGCTGATAGAGAGGGAGTGTGTGAGGATTAAGAAGAGAAAGACAGATAATGAATCAGGGTCCACATGGAAGGGAAAAAAATGATATCTAGAACATAGGTGGTACATTTCCCTTTGAAAAAGGGATGAGACCTTTTCCTCAGAAACAGGAAAGAACAGTGCAGATAAAAATCCATTTGGAATCTGGAAAAGGTGATGCAGAGAAAGATATGAAAGTCGGCCAGCATAGATTTCCTGTTATATTAAGAAGCTTAGGCTTGAGGGTGCCATACTTGCATGGGCCCCTGCGAGTGCTAGGAGTTACTAGGAGTTGTAATGTCTTAGGGAGGGAGGAACACCAGAGTGTAATCCTGAAGTATTTCTATGTAAGCATTTCTGACAAATTAGCTAATGAAAGCCCAGAAGAAAGGTATCAATATTTCTAAGGCTCCAGTAATTTATTGTGATATCTTTTCTCATTCTAAATCACTTTCATTTTAGTACGTAATTTGATATTTGTGGATTTGTGGTTTTTTTTTTTTTTTTAAGGAACCTCCCCTCTCCCCACTATTTGGATAAATGTTGATTCCTTCAATACCTGGATCAATCCCTGCTTGTAGGTATGGGGGCAGAAGTTAAGGGACTTCAGAGTTGTAATTTTCTGAGTGAAATAAGAGACAAGATCATTTGAAAAGGATGCAGGTAGGGTAGGACGCTTGGCAGAGTATGTGGATGTTTAGAGCAGTCATCATGGGGGTGAGAAGAGAACTGATTAAGGACAGCCCAGGTCATTCTGAGAGCACACTCCCAGTTTGCCTTTTGTCCCCCTGCCCCCAGTTTTGGCTGTCCAAGCGTAAGAACAGAGAAAACACATGTTTCAGGTTGGGGTTGCAGGATAGTAGAAGGAGGAGGGGTCTGGTATGTTGAGGAAGCAGGTAGGGAGGTTGAAGTGATGCGCCCTGGAGTTGAGGCTGGGTGGGGAAGGAAGTACAACCATGGGACGGATGCTCACCCCCGGAAAGCAAGGATGGATGGTGTGTTGAGGCTGGAGAGCAGTGAACTGGGAATAGTCAAGACGCTGAGAGAGTTGAAAGAGAGTTAGAGTGAGTTTATTCTGGAAAAATCTGGAAGAGCCAGTGATGTCATTGGAGGAAATCTAGAGGGAAATAAGATGAGGAAGGATATTTCCACTATACTCATTCATATCCAAGACTTGGTGGGAGGGGAACCTGCTGGCGGGTGGTTTGTTTAAGTTAATACCGTGAAGGTTTTTAGGCCAGAGAAGTAATAGTAAACAATATTCGTATAATGTTTTATAGTTGACCACTTTCATGGTAGATGTTGGGATGAAGGAAGCAGTAGATTTTTGCTCTGCATTTTTGTTTTAGTCAAAAGTTTTCATGTAGTAACTAAAATGAAAATCTATACATAAACTTAGTTTACATTGCATTCTGCCTTGGTTTTATAAGCACCTACTTCGTTGCTGTCTCTGTATCATTTTTACCATTATCCTGTGTCTCAGAGAAGTAGCAGCAACCCTTTAAACAGTGAGAAAATAAGATACAATGACCTTTAAAACAGTGACCTTTACAAGCTTCTGTTGCCTAAACTAGTTTGCTTAGTCATCAATTGAGGTACTAGAATTACAAGAAAAAATGTTTAAGCGTTTTATTTTGTGTTATTGCTAACAGATTTTCTTACACATGTACACCAAGCAGTTTTCCCCTTAATCCCTGTAAAGCTGCCAGAAGTTTTTAATGTATTAAACCAAAGACCATTTCTCACATGAGTTCCTCAAGGCATCTTCTTTCTTTTCTCTTATTGCAAAAGAAAAAAGAAGAAAGAAACGTCTCATCCAAAGACAATCTACGATTCTAGAATACTGAGTTGTTTTAGAAACCATCGCATCATATTTAGATCATCTTTACTCAGTTGATGAAATAGTTGAGCAAAAGGATAGTGATTAAATAGTTGGGCAACATCTCCTTCTTTGACAGGATGCCAACAAGTAACGATTAAATTTCAAAGATTTTAAACAATGTTGGGTACCCTCTTGAAGGCCTTGGAGAAAAGCTAAACACTTCTATGGGTCCTAAGTATATCTTCCATTCAGAGCTACTTTTCATTTCTGTAGGGACTTCAGTCACTAAAGATAAATATATCTATCTATATGCATATATATATTTTTAGAAGGCATTAAAATTTTTTTGATTCCTATATTGATATTCTGATTAATAATCTCTTTTCCTGTTTCCTACTAATCATTGTTCACAGTTGGACACGTTGAAGAATAATCATCAAGGTACTAGCAAAATACTATTCTAATAGTATTTTAAATTTTTAAGGGAGAAATTTTTTTCTTTAATTGAAAACTTTTTTTCCAGGTCTTGAAAAATCTAACTCTGTGGGCAGTCTACTGTGATTGTGACATGTTCTTATAGTTAAGAGAAATGTTTTTAATTACATGCTAAATTAAACGTGTTATCATTGTTCTAAGTACACAGAATGTCCCTGGCTGCTTATTGCGTCATCTGTTGCAGAAGAATGGGAACCTCAACTCCTCCACCAAAAAGCAACACATACTGGAGAGATGTCAGTGAGTACAGTTTAAACAACAATATCTTCTTGTAGAAACAGTGATAGGATTGTGGTTAAGTTTCCAGGGTTGTCCACAAAAACTTATTTAATCCATGATAAATCTCAAAGTTGTTTATGTCTTTTCTGTACTAAAGGTTCACCCCAAATTTGTATGCCCAGAGCCATGCCTACTCCTTTTTCTTGGGAATCTTTTCCCCTCCCCTATGTTTCCTGTCAGATTCATACTCATCCTTTTAAACTCAAGTGTCACTGCATTCTTATTCAGCAGCCATTTATTCAGCTTCTGTAAAACATGGTGCCAGGCACATGTATTAGGTTCTGGGAATTCAGTGGTGAACCAGGAAGATGTTTTGCTTGCCCTACAGGAACTTAGGATCTAGCACTAATCTACTGTCTTTATTTGTAAATCTTTATTTACATTACTTTTACTAATCTTTATTTGTAAAATGAGAATATTGGCCTAGGCCATCTTTCACTCATTCTACTGTGTGCCAGGTACTATTACTAGGCCCTGAGGATACAGCATTGAATAAGATGAAGTCTCTGTCCTCATGGAGCTTCCTTTTGATCAGTAAGAAAGATCAGTTTTTAGGATAGATCCTTTTCATCTAGAAGATTCTGTGATTTTGTATTTTAAAAATAAAAAGAGGAGTGGGACAGAGAAGGGAGCTTTTCTTCCCTCATCATTTCTAGCAAAACACACTCAAGAGTAGTAAATACACTTTGAGGTTGGAGAAAAGGCTGTGAGTCTGTATTCTGTTTCCAGGGCTTAGTGAAAAAGAAACATCCGAGTAAGAAGAAACAGATAGCAGCAGTGTAGGAGGAAATAAACTGGCTGTTCCTGGGGAAGTCCAGGAAGCCATCTTGGAATGAAGAAGGTCCCAGAGGGGTTGCACAGTCAAGAAGCTCTGTGTGTCGCAACTCTCGATCTCATCCCTGCAGATTTTCTGGAACTGTCTTCTTTCCTGTTCTGGAACCACTGGGTCCTAGAGTTTGGGAGGAATTTCCATCTCCCTTGGCTGATGCATAGGGAAGTTGATGGAGGAAAGTTCCTTATCCCTCCGTAGGGAGGAGAAATGTGTTCTTGGCAGCATAAGTTGAAGGTCTGAACAAAGGGCTACCTACCTCTATACATCCAACAAATTATAGGTTACATAGATATTTATGAGCTGCCTGCAGTCCCTAACCATCATGGGTAATATATTAGTTAACATGGTGTTCAGTACATATAACAGAAACTAGACTATAATGGCTTAAATTAATAAGGTTTTCATTTTTCTTACATAACAGGAAGTCAAGATGGAGACAATTTAGGGCAGGAACCACAGTTTAGCAATTCTCTCATCTTCCTGCTCTATTATCTTATTGTCCTCATGATAACAAGTTGTTGCTGAATCCCAGGACATCAAGAAGGCAGAAAGACCAAAAGCCATGTTATGAGGCTTTGTCTTTTTATTTGGGGAGGGATCTCTCCCTATAGACTTCCATCTATATGTTTATATAGATGTATTATATATCTCTCTATATATGGGTATATATATATTGGCTACAGCTGTGTTGCACAGCCTGCAGAGGAGTCTTTAGGTAGTAATCAGGTATCTTTGAATATCTTTAGCTAGTAAAGAAATTTGAATATCTTTAGGTAGTAATCAGGTTGTGTTAGTAAGAATCAAGGAAATTTGAATATCTTTAGGTAGTAATCAGGTTGCGTTAGTAAGAATTAAGGGGCTTATGTGTATTGAATAGACAGCTAGCTGTGTCTACAACTAGGACTTTTTTTTAATATTAAAAAAAATGTTTGCCAAGTTCCAAACAAAAAATTTTAAATAAACCTGTAGAAACTAACCTATATATATATACATATATATATATATATATATATATATATTTTTTTTTTTTTTTTTCGGCACGCGGGCCTCTCACCGTTGTGGCCTCTCCCGTTGCGGAGCACAGGCTCTGGACGCGCAGGCTCAGCGGCCATGGCTCACGAGCCCAGCCACTCCGCGGTACGTGGGATCTTCCCGGACCAGGGCACGAACCCGTGTCCCCTGCATCGGCAGGCGGACTCTCAACCACTGCACCACCAGGGAAGTCCTAACCTATATTTTTTTGAAAGATTTTTTTGATGTGGACCATTTTTAAAGTCTTTATTGAATTTGTTACAGTATTGCTTCTGTTTTATGTTTTGGTTTTTTGGCTGCGAGGCATGTGGGATCTTAGCTCCCTGAACAGGTATCAAACCCGCACCCCCTGCATTGGAAGGAGAAGCCTTAACCACTGGACCACCAGGGAAGTCCCTAACCTATGTTTTAAACAGGACTACCTATATATGGCACTGAACCACCAATTATAACATAATTTCTTTGGGAAGAATCATTTTGTGTCCCACTTCACAAACATAATCCCTTAATGTAGTCTTAGGTAGTGATATGGCGAATTCTTCCCATTCCTTTATTTAAGTGGCTGTGAACTAAAAAAAAGTCAGGACGGTTAGCTCCCTGGACATTGCGTTCAGTGAAAGCGCTTTAGGCCTGGTAGTATCAGCAGTGCAGCAAAACGAGGGTTTCTTACTGATTTAGTGTGGAGGGTGGCAGACTAAGAAGAGGTGCAGGAAGGGGAGAATTAGTATGAAATACAGATTATATTTTGGACTCAGTGCCTATTGGTTCATTTTTTGTATCTGGGAATAGGAAGCCATGTGTTGATAGTAAATGATTATATTGATGGAAAGATATCAGGTTTTCCAATCGATATTCATCACATTGACTTTTTTTTTCCCTTTCTTTTTGAAGGAAATATAATAAAGTTTACTGGATCACTTATTTTAGGGTAAGTGTCAACTGTGAAGTATTAACTGGCTTTATGATACTACTGTTTGAAATCTCAGTGGAAGTGATTTACAGGTAGCATGGGGCAGTGAAAGGGTATAGATTTTGGAATCTATAAACATGTGGATTCATCACTGGTTAATCACAGGTTCTACCACTTCAGTGTTGTCTTGATCCAGTTACTCTAACTCCTGAGGAGTGTTTTGTCTTGGATCGAGGTGTACGATGGGGTTTCTACCCACCTGGCACTGTTTCTCTGAGGGAAGCACTTGGCATGTACAGAGCAGGCACTCACTAATTAGCTTTCACACACCTAAAATCACATCTTGTGTTAGGTTATAAAGAGGGTGAAGAAGGTAAAAATAAACTATAGTCAGAATTACTTTTGAACATCCTTTAAGTCACCATAGAGCTCTTATGAAAAGAAATTGAGGTT
Source organism: Mesoplodon mirus (assembly GCF_964341445.2). NCBI lineage: Eukaryota > Metazoa > Chordata > Mammalia > Artiodactyla > Ziphiidae > Mesoplodon > Mesoplodon mirus. The sequence goes on from NC_138986.1 coordinate 9,354,303, forward strand.
GACTGAGAAAACTAATAGATTGACACTCTCATCTCATGCTGTTTCAGAGACACATGCTTAATGAATGGAGTGACTATCTTCCCCAAAATCGTTATTTTTCATTCTCTTTTCTTTCCTTTTTTTGGGGGGTGACGGAGGATATATATGTTAAATTTATGTCTAATACTGTTCTAGTGTTTTTGTTAATAATATTCTTTTTCATTAGTATAAATATAAAATCAACTCTTAGATGCTAAAATGATAAAGGAGATATATTTGGCATTTTATCCAAATACGTACATTTCTCCATGACATTGTAAGACAAAACATATTTAGATGATTTTTTCTTTTGATTCATTCCAGGCAAAAGATAAATGTATATTCTTTTCTATAATGCAATTTCTTTGTTTATATCACAGTTATATTCAGGAATATAGTGAAAATTAAGCACAATTTCTGGTACAGAATTTTGGCTTTCATGGAAAGCATGATAAAAATACTGAATAGATTTGTTCTTTTTGGCTGCTCAGATAGATTCCCCAGGAGAGCTGATGATTCTTGAGAGCGTTCTCTCTATTCTTCTGGTACTGGCCAGTGTCTGGCCTTTCTGTCTTACTTGCTTTTGCTTTAGGGTGGGAAGCTCAGAAAAAGACTTCATAAAACTGTTGTTTCTAAGTTGTGAATCTAGACAGAGTGCAGCCTTTGTGTCTGGATTTACTGTAGGTCAATCTGATTAGGGGGAAAGTCCTTCATTTTAGGATACACAACATTGTATTTCACTTTTTTTTTCTTTCCAGTTTTCTTTCTTTTTTTTTTTTTTTTTTGACTGCACCGTGCAGCTAACAGGATTTTAATTCCCCAAACAGGGTTGAACCTGGGCCCTTGGCAGTGAAAGTGCGGAGTCCTAACCACTGCACGGAATTACAGTGCAGTAATACAGGAATTCCCTGTATTTCACTTAAAAAAAAAAAATACATTTATTTATTTATTTTTGGCTGCATTGGGTCTTCTTTGCTGCGCGTGGGCTTTCTCTAGTTGTGGCGAGCAGGGGCTACTCTTCCTTGAGGTGCGCGGGGCTTCTTATTGCAGTGGCTCCTCCTGTTGTGGAGCACGAGCTCTAGGCACACGGCCGTCAGTAGCCATGACTTGCGGGCTCTAGAGCACAGGCTCAGTAGTTGTGGCGCACGGGCTTACTTGCCCTGCGGTATGTGGGATCTTCCCAGACCAGCGTTCGAACCCGTGTCCCCTGCGTTGGCAGACGGATTCTTAACCACTGCGTCCCCTGTATTTCAGTTTTAATATTTGATTTTAGGTATAACTCTCAGGAGAAATTTTCATATGCTGGTGATAAGGAGTACAAATTGGCTAATCTTTAAAAAAAAACAGTTTGGCATTATTTAGTAAAGTTGAACAATATATATACTTTCAGAAAGTCTGTAATTTTACTTCTAGATATGTATGCTAGAGGAACATATACACATGCATACAGTGTAGATGTATATATACAGTGTGTAACAGTATTATTTGTAATAGACTCAAGCTATTGATAGAAATTCCCTAAATTGCCTGTCTGTGGTAGAACGAATAAATAAGTTGTAGTATAGCTATACAATGGATGAATCACATACCATGTGAAAATATAAATGCATGAACTCCAGATACATGTAACAACATGGATGAATCTCACAAACAGAAGGTGAACTAAAGAATACATACAGTGTGGTTTCATTCCTGTGAAGTTCACAGACAGACAAAACTAAGCCCCATTGTTTAAAGGTTCATGTTTAGGTGGTGAACTATAAAGAATAGCAAGGATATTACTATAATAAGACCCAGAATAATAGCTATAGAGATGAGAGAGTGGGTCAGGATCAGAAAGGGATGCACTGTGGGCTTCTGGGTACTGTTAATGTTTTGGTTTTTTTGCCTGGGTATGGTATTGCAGCTATTTATTATTATTTGTAAGCTGAAATGTGTGTATACATTTATACATATATATGTATAATGTATGTTATATGCACATTACTGCATATACGTTATGTTTCCCAATAAAAAAGAAAAAGTTCTACAAGAAGCTTAATTTAAAAAAGTGGCTCCTGTGTTATATTTAGATCATATATTTATGATGAATTTTTTGTTTCTTTTTAAGAGGTTCTTTATTTATTACATATGAAGTTCTGGCCTTGAAGAAGTCTTTGACATTAGATACTCAAGTGGTAGAAAGAGAAAAAATGAAGTCATATATATATGTGCACACAGTTTCTTTAGATAAAAGAGAAAATCACGGTAAGTTTATGGTAAAGTAATCCCATCTTCATGAAAAATGGAAGCTACTTATTGAATTTAAAAATGAGTATTTAGGAATGTAAATTGGTACAAACACTACGGAAAACAGTATTGAGATTCCTTAAAAATTTAAAAATAGAACTACAATAGAACCAACAATGCCACTCCTGGGTATTTATCCAAAAAAAATTCTAAAAGATTATGCACCCCTCTATTCACAGCAGCATTATTTACAATAGTCAAGGTATGAAAGCAACCTAAGTGCCCATCAGTAGATGAATGGATAAAGAGGATGTGGTACATATATACAATGGAATATTACTCAGCCATAAAAAGGAATGAAACCTTGCCATTTGTAACAACATGGATAAACCCAGAGGATATTATGCTAAGTGAAATAAGTCAGAGAAGGACAAATGCTGTATTATTTCACATATATGTGGAATCTAAAAATAAAACATGAATAAACATAACAAAACAGAAACAGAATCGTTTCTACAGAGAACAAACAGGTGGTTGCCAGAGGGGTGGGATGAGGGGAGGAGAGAAATAGGTGAGGGCGATTAAGAGGTACAGAGTTCTGGTTACAAAATAAATGAGTTATGGGTATGAAGTGTGGGGAATGTGGTCCATAATTATGCAGTACCTTTGTATGGTAACAGATAGTAACTGGACTGAGCGTGGTGATCATTTTGAAATGTATAGAAATATGGAATCACTGTGTTGTATACCAGGAACTAACACAGTGTTGTAGGTCATTATACTTCAAAAACGAACTCATAGAAACAGATCGGGTTTGTGGTTACCAGAGGTGGGGCATGTGGAGGAAAGGGAGTTGGATGAAGGTGGTCAAAATGTACAAACTTGCAGTTATAAGGTAAATAAGTACTAGGGATGTCATGTATAACATTAATAAATATAAATGTAAACATAATTAACACTGCTGTATGTTATATATGAAAGTTGTTAAGAGAGTGAATCCTAAGAAGTTCTCATTACAAAGAAAAAGAAACATTTTTTTTCTTTGATTTTGTATCCATATGAGATGATAGATGTTCACTAAACTTGTTGTGGTAATCATTTCATGATATTTGTAAGTCAAATCATTATGCTGTTTACCTTAAAGTTATACAGAGCTGTATGTCAACTGTATTTCAGGAAAACTGGAAGAAAAAAACTATAAAAAATTAAAAAATGAGTATTTAAAGCACAATATTAATAAAATAGGTTCAGCTAACTCTACAAATCACCAAACCCTATGAGAACCAAGTTCCTAAAGAATTAATTGAAGATAAAATTTTGGACTTTCATATTTAACCCACATTTGCAGCTCTCCTATAACTAAGTCAGATGAAGACTAGCCAGCTTTTTTAGTCTAAACTTGGAGTTCCTCACAGGCTGGTCCTCAGTTTAGCAAGCATAAAAACATGATTTTGTCACTTAGCGCAGAGGTATTTTTGCTCTAAGGCATTTATTCATGCACACTAAACTCATGAGATGGATTCACAAGTATGAATACCAACTTATTTACAGAGGGAAAAAATCTGTCGTTAAGGCTGGAAAACCTGTCTTTACTAGTCAGAACACTCCCCTTCTCCATATTTTGGTCACATGGAAACCCAATTAGTAATCAGACGATTGCTTGTTGAACATGAGATTTTAGGGCCGAGGAGTATCTTTTCATCAGGATATGGGTAGCTTGGTGAGTCATCACACTAGATTTACAGCTGCCTGTTCTACACTGTCAGCCAGAATAACCATGCCTGTGAGCACTTTACATTCCCTGAGTGGGCAGGTTCTGCTGCTCCCCTGTCTACAGCTATATGTATCACCACTCTCTCCTGTTTGTGTTTATTGTTATGTCACCTTCCTGTTTCAACGTGCTTTTATGGTGTGTTACAATTTCAATTACACAGATAATTTTTATAGCATATAATTTACCTATATAGTAAAGCTTAATCTCATTAGTAAGGTATGTCTAAATTTCACTTTGAGAGTGGTATTTTTAAGTGACATTTTCCTGAATGTAGTTAATCCTATGTTGTATATGAGGCTTTTTGTTAGTTTTAGTTAGTGTTTTTGCTTTTGTTTTGTTTTTACTTTCTCCCTGACTAGGAAAGCAGTGGTTTTTTGGGGATCTAGAGTTCTTTGTTCCCATAATGGTTTTAGTTGCTTTAAATAGTGACAGTAAAAAGAGAAAGTTGCTGTTTTACAAGACCAGTGCTCTAACCCCTGAGCTATGGAGCCGATGCTGTTTTATATTTTCTTTTTGAAAAAATTGGGGTTTAGTTTATACATTTTTTTCTTTGAAGTATTGGAGCATAGCATTAAGAGTACCTACTTGGTTTTATTTAAATTTGTAATCATTTTAGGAATCACCTACCAGGCAAGAAAAGAGCTTCACAAAGCAGTAAGAAAAGTATTGGCAACATCAGCCAGGATATTACAGGGTCCATTTGCTGGTAAGTATCACATATTTAACTGAGGCTCCTTATCAGTAGTCTGAAAGTCATTCGATGATCAACCTGAGATTTTTTTTCCCATTTCTTATACTAACATTTATTATAGCTATGGAAAATTGAGGAACATTATTCTCTTGGGCTATATTTAAGGGCTTGATGCCTTGGACTCTTTTCTTCCTTCTATCTTTATGGATGCATTGTTGTTAGATAGTTGTAAATAAATATTGAGACTCTCTTGATGAATATTTCAAAATTTAAAATTTGTTAGAAAATCACTCCCATGCTTTCTCATAATGAGAATATTGCATCAAAAATGTAGATTTCACAATCAGGCAAATCTGCATTGTGAAGCTAGCTATAAAAGAGCTGACCTGATCTCTTTAAAAAGTTGGCATCATGAAAAAAAAAAAGGTGGGAAAACTTTCTAGAATTAAGATACTAAAGAGACTTAATCAAATCCTGTTTTTTAAAAAGCAGCTCTAAAGATATTTTGAGGGCAATTAGAAAAATTTGAATATGGAATTGGACTGAATTTTAGATGATTTGGAAGATTTTTGTTAGTATTCTTGGGTGTTAAAATGGCATTGTGATTATATAGGAGAATGCAGGCTTATTAGGAGATGCATGTTGAACTATGAAAGGGTGGAATGTCATTATTTCTGCACCTTTCTTTCACATAGTTCAGAAATAAATACACATCCTGGGGAATTCCTGGCAGTCCAGTGGTTAGGACTTCACACTTTCACTGCTGAGGGCCCAGGTTCGATCTCTGGTTGGGAAACTAAGATCCCACAAGCTGTGTGGCATGGCAAAAAAAAAAAAAAAAAAAAAAAAAAATACACACACATCCATATAGATTAAGCAAATATGGCAAAATAATAACATTTATTAAATCTAGTTGCGGTAAGCATGTGGATGTCAATGTATTATTCTTTTAATCTATCCCATATGTTTGATATTTCTCATAATAGAAAGTTTTTTAGGGAAAAGGAGCCAAAAAAAAAAGATCTCATTGTGAAAGCAACATAATATATAAAACAAGAGCACATACAAAATATACGTAGCAAATAAAACAAAATAATATGACAGAACTGAGAACAAACCTATCAGTCATTATCAACACCTGGAGACGGATATAACTTTCCTATTGTAGATTTCAAATATTTGTAAATTACTGTCTTAAATGTGAGGATGAAAATGTTGTTTTAACTGTCCATATTGTCTTTTTTTTTTTTAACAAAGACACCTTTAGTACAATTGACATAGAAGATCACGAATGTGCTGTGTGGCTACTCCTGAGGAAGAGTCAGTCCGATGACAGAGCAGCACGACTGCAGGCTGTGCAGGAAATGTCAGAGACCCATCACTGGCATGGTAATGAAACCATCTGAACACGTGGCACACCATCAGCTAGCTCTTGATTTCTGATGTAAAAGAGAAGGGAAGGAGATATTAAGGAAGGAAAATAATTCAGGAAATATTAATATATGTAAAAAATATTTTCAAAAAAATTTAAAAGAAACTCTAGTGATAGAGAAAGTGTAAAACCTGAGAGAAAGTGTAAAACCTGCTGGCCTGGTAGTCATATTGTGTTTGGTAAGAACACCCTCAAAACTGAGGTAGATATATTTGTATAACTTTCTACCAGAATGAACTTTTACTTGATTGGAGAAACTCTTGATTCTGATAGTTATGGCCTAATGTGTCTGTGGTTTTTTTTGGTTCCTATTTAATAAAATATATTTTAATTGCTGGCTGCATCAAAGTTATATTTGCATTCACTTTGACAGTCTGTTTGTCTTTAATACTAATACTTGGTTAAATGTGCCTAATTTTCATGTGTATATTTGTTTTTTAAGGAAGATTTTAAATATTTAGTTGTATTTAAAATCACAAGTTCTGCAGTAAAAGTACATGAGCAAGAGATCAGATCTGCTCTGAGTACAGGGACTAAAGTACACTTTGTTAGTAGAGTCATCTTGTAAAAATGGGTAAACAAATAAGAATAATGTTTTCAAAGAAAAATTTAGTCTCAGAATAAGATCTCTGTCTTCATACAAGTTAATTAGTTTGATTGAGTGGTGGCTATAATAATTTATAATAATTTGTAATGTAAAAATAAGCTTCTTTAATACGAGTGGAGACTTAGAATAAAAATCTGTTTCAAAATCTGCCTTCCAGGACTCCATTTCAGACTTCTGCTGTATCAGAAAAATCACAGTTGGAGCCCTGGCATGTAGATTTTTTTAAAGTTCCCCACTTGATTCTAAAGAGCTCACCCAAGTTATATAGTGCTGTTATTTAAAAATGTCTCTTTCAGTGGCTGCAGTTTATTTTTGATACATGTCCTTAATCCATTTGGGATGCTATAACAAAATACCTTAGACCGGGTAGCTTATAAACAACAGAAATTTATTTCTCACAGTTTTCTGGAAGCTGGGAAATATAAGATCAGGGTGCCAGCAGATCCTGTGTCTGGTGAGGATTGAGGGAGCTTTCTGGGGTCTCTTTTATAAGAGCACTAATCCCAGTCATGAGGGTGCCACCATCCTGACCTAATCACCTCACAGAGGTGCTACCTCCAAATACTATGACATTGGGGATTAGGTTTCAACACATGAATTTGGAAGGGACGCAAACAGTGTATAGCAATACATAAAGAATGGAATGGTGAAATCATGAAGGCTAAAACAAAGTACTACTGTCTGGAACCTCAGATTATTCATGGGCTTCATGGAATGTCAAAGCACCATATAGGTACCAGGGGATGACAGATTTAAATGGAACTCAGGTTTTTTGAGTAGTGATCAAAATAGCTTTTGGATGATGGAATTTTTTTTTTTTAAGAAGTTAAATTGGTTCTGACCTATCAGTTTTCACATTTGAGGTTTATTTTTTTCAAAAAGGTTAGTTTGATTGTGATATACCTAGATATATGTTGAGAATTATGAGATCAGTCATGGAAATGTTGGATATTTAGCTTACTGGTATTGTAAATGCAGTTGCAGTTAAAAAAAATTGGGGAAATTTTGAATTACAAACTTGTAGTTTAAAAGTTAAGTTGTTAATTTAACCTTTGAAATAACCATAAGCTAATTTGGGTGCTCGCAATATACTTTTACAATAGATTACCAGTATAGGATAATTGCTCAAGCCTGTGATCTGAGAACTCTTATTGGTCTGGCACGAAGCAAAGATAGTGATCTTCGCTTTTTTCTCCACCCACCTCCTTTGCCATCTTTAAAAGAAGTAAGTAAATAAAATAATCCAGTGAGTAAAAAATGTTTAATATATCATCTTCACTTTGGGTGCAAAATAACCATTCAAAAAGCAGTTTGTTGATTACTTGTCACAAGCAGGTAAACTAGGGTGTAAACCTGCAATTGTAGCTTCCATTCCAAGATTTCTTGATTCCACAGGAGGTGCTGTTTCTCCTAAATTATTTTCCCCTATGTGGAGTTGGGAGTCTCTATGCACCAGAGGGTGGCTTCTTAGCATATCAGCATCCATAAATTGTTCCTTTGTTCTAAAGTTGCCATAGAACAGTTTTTCTCAACCTCAACACTACTGACATTTTGGGCCAAATAATTCTTTGTCGTTGGAAGCTGTTCTGTACACTGTAGCAGCACCCCTGGCATCTACTCATTGGATGACGGCACCCCCAAGTTGTAACAGCCAAAAATGTCTCAGATATCGCTGAATAGTTCCTGGGGCGCAAAGCAGCCTCTGGAGAACTACTACACACAGATATTAATGTACTAATATACATGGATATTAATTGTTAACTACTAATATAGATATGAGAGCATGTTCCTTGAGTGCTTTTCTCAGACTTTTCTAGAAAATGAAAATCTGAAAACTTGCAATCCGTTTTTGAAAAATAGAAAAACAAATGATTCTAGATATTAGTTATTAGAAAAAATCAGGTAGGAGTAAGTTCTGCATCTTAAAAAGCCAGCTTTAGTTAGAAAGAATGTAATAATTCATTTTGAGTCAAGATGTGAAGTAGACTATGAGGTGAAAATCTTGAGCTATGCTTTGCAATAGGTCTTTCAGATTGAGTTAGCAGACATGAAAGTATAGAATTCAAAATTAAATGATCCTCTGCTAACCAGGGTGGTGACTGTTTTCAAGACTAAAAGCACTGATTCACCTCTCCTGTTTTGTTTTGGCTTTGATTCTTTGGGTACTTTTGTTATACTCAATTGTTCAGTTTAATTATGAAGAATTTATTTTCCTTTATTTCAGGATTCTTCCATTGAAGAAGAGCTCAGACAGTTGCTGGCTTCTTTACCTCAAACAGACCTAGATGAGTGCATCCAGTATTTTACATCTTTGGCTCTGAGTGAAAGCAGTCAAAGTCTAGCTGCTCAGAAGGTTAGCTCATTTATTCATTCAGTAAATATTTTTGAGGGCCCACTTTTCCAAGATATTGTGCCAGGGGCTCGCACTAAGAACTTCAGAACAGTCTTTTATCCATGAACTGAACAAACATCCTGATTCCTGGTTGTGTGCCACACAGTGGGCTAGGTGTTCAGGATAATGGGAGACAGGTAAATAAACAAAGTCACAGAGTGTGTAAGAGAGACACAGGTTACTCCAAGAGCCCATCAATCACTCTGTTTAAAAGACCATTTTAAAAAGGCTTCATAGGAAGTACTCTGAAGTCGCATCTTGAAGAACGAATAGTAATTGACAAGGCTTTAAAATATTACCTCTATGTTGGTGATGCCTAAACTCAATCTCTCTAGCCCTGTGTTCTCATCTAAGCTCTAGATTTGGATATTCAACCTCCTTCTTGACGTCTCTACTTGGATGTGTAATAGGCATCCCAACTTTACATGCCAAACCCACCCACCCTCTGCAAAGCTCTTCCTCCTCTAGTCTTTTTCATTTCAGTAGAGGGCAGAGTACCCCCCTAGTTGCTTAAGCTAAAGCCTAGGAATTCTTGCTTCCTTTCTTCCAGTTTCACCTAATCAGCAGTTACTGTGAGCTGTTCCTTCAAGTATACCCTGAATCCCTTTGTCTCACCACCTTCACTGTAGCCACTGACTCCTGGCCACCATCATCTCTTCTTCGTAGTGTCCTGTTCTTTCATCTTGCTTTCTCTTCTTCCTTTCATTTAGAAATAATTTGAGAGTCTCTTTCACAATTTTTTATTATTTCAGTTTATTGGGGGTTAATTCCTGTTTGTGGTGGCACAGACTCCTCCTTATGTTATATTGTAGATTAACATGTGTTAATCATTTTTACTGTGAGCTTATCTTTAGCCAGATTGTTTTCTATGGGAGTCCCAAGCACCTCAGATTCTAAATTTATCTCTACAGAGCAGTTTTTGTGTTTGCTTCTTTTGGATACCCTAGGAGTTCACTGTTAGGGACTAGTTTTTTATATTGATTCCTTAGTATGGAACTTCTGTAGCACATAGGTAGTATAAATTCAGATATATCTATGGATGGCAGAGTCTTAGGATTGTGATTTCTCACTCAAAGCCCCAAGCAGAAACAGGCTTCTTGTTGCTTTCATGGGCTGCTGGGCAGAGTTTTTCTAGACTCTCTTATAGACAAGGAGGCAATCTTTCCAAGGTTCTGCCTTTATATAGGGATCTCAAATCTAGCTCCCATAGCATGTGAGACTCAAAACCACATCTTCTGCACTGAACAAGTGTTAAAAGCCCATCCTGAGGTGCCTGCAGGAATTTTACATCATCAGCTATGTGCTTATCGCTTCTGCTGAATGTTCTGTTTTCAATTCTAGCACCCAAGTGTTTCCCTTTATTTATTTTTATTTTCTTTAGAGCTTGACTTTGTTTAATTTTTTTTTAAGATTTATTTATTGTTTATTTTATTTATTTTTGGCTGCATCGGGTCTTAGTTGCGGCACGCGGGATCTTTGTTGAGGCATGCAGGATCTCTCATTGAGGTGCGTGGGCTTCTTCTCTAGTTGTGGCGTGCGGGTTTTCTCTTCTCTCGTTGTGGCACTCAGGCTCCAGGGCGCATGGGCTCTGTAGTTTGTGGCATGTGGGCTCTAGCTGAGGCGCACGAGCTCAGTAGTTGTGGCACGCGGGCTTAGTTGCACCGCAGCATGTGGGATCTTAGTTTCCTGACCAGGGATCGAACCCGTGTCCCCTGCATTGTAAGGCGGATTCTTTACCACTGGACCACCAGGGAAGTCCCTGAGCTTGACTTTGTTTTAAAATAGCTTTTGTTATATTTTATTAAACATGTTTGTCATGGGAGGTGTTCACCATGTCAACTAAAGAAAAACACACAACCTAAAGTTGTGAGTTATGTTTTATTCGGGGGACCTTACTTAGGACTGTAGCCCAGGAAACAGCGTCTCATATAACTCTGCGGAACTGCTCCAAAGAGGTCAGGGAGGAGCCAGAAATATTGAGTTTTTGTTGGGAAAAAAAGCCACATAGTTGAACATCATAGATTACTGCTAATCACAGAGAACAGACATCTCAAGTTAATGGTTTTATGTAGGGGAAGATGCAAGAATCTGGGCTCACTGAAATTATTCCTTAGGTATGTACCTTAACTATCTAGGGCCAGTATCAAGCACAGAATGTTTCACGTTTCCCTCCACACTGAATTCCCCTCAGGCACACAGCAGGTGGGGGTGCTGCCGTGGCTGAAGGCTTGATGGCGGGCGCCATTGTTTGTTTTCTGTAATGGCAGGCTACGTTCTTTGTCCACAACTGGAAGCCAAGTTCACCATCTTGCTGGATCCAGAAAGCTTCCTTATCGCGTCTCCATCACCTCTGTGAGCTACAGACTCTATCCTCCAATTTACCTCTCCAGTTCTGTGTCCTCACAGCCGCCAGAGTGATGTTTTTAAAAACACAAGTTAGATCCAGTCATACTCCTGCTTGAAGCCGTCCAAATGGCTTCCCATTACATGTTAAGTCTGAGCCCTTTACTTTTTGTGATCCAGACATGGACTGGCCCTTGTTTACTGGTGTGTCTGCCCCTGGGGGTGGTGAGAGGATTGACAGGAAGGTGCCACTAGGCACAGTTACAGAGTGTAAAGTTTGTTTGGTGGCAAGGAGTCTGAAAACTGAAGGAAACCATGCATTAAGTGAGGAAGGCACGGCGTCTGCAGTGTCATCAGAGCTCTCAGAGTGCTCCACAGGGAAGCTCCACTCCTTTGGAATAAGGCTGCCTTCAGACGGGAAAAGGCGCCCCTTCTGATGGAGGTGTTGGTGTTCTCTCCCCACATCTCTTACTCCCATTGACTAGATGTAAATACCTGGCAGACAACTACCCACACATAGCAGAGGGCTTCTGAGTGAATCAAAGCAGCGTCCTAGGCGTAGCATCCTAAACAGACTCCAACTCCGGCCCGCCTGAGGGTGATTACTGAATGCCATTATTCTTGTGGTACCATTTCAGCAAGACTTTTGTCTTCGTAAAATATCTCTTATATCTCTAAGAGAAATCAAAACAAATTATAATCACTATTACTATAATAACTAATCAACTCAGTGAGGAGAAAGTATTTTATCAGTAAAACAAATCATAGTATTTTATATTCTTTTACCAGTTGAATTGCCAACTAAAAATTGGCACTCTCCATCTGCCTCTACAAGGATTAAGTCACTGGCCACTGCAGCCACTGACCATCAACACACCCTGAAGGGAGTTCAGGGCAGAGATCGGGAATGAGGTGCTCGGTGCTCTGGGAAAAACTGGCAGAACAGGCCTTCAGATAGTTAGACATTTTCAGGAGAAGGTTTTATGAGCCCAAGTTCTTGCATCTCCTCGTATCTAGAAAAGCACTGAGATCATTAGTGGTGACAGCTGCTCCTCGTGACGAGCAGCAAGCCTCTGACAACGTGTGCTTGACAGCACGTCCCCCCTTCTCTAAACTCATACATAATACTGACCTTGCCCCCTGACCTCTGTGGAGCAGTTCCTCTGAGCTGTCTGAGACGCTGTCTCCTTGGGCTGTAGTCCTCATTTTGCCCCAAATAAAACGTAACTCACAACTCTCACGTTGTTCATTTCTTTCAGTCAACAGAATGATTTGTCTTTTCCTCACCTCTGTTTTTATGAGAAATTAGGGACACATCAGTAGATATGACTTCTCTAGTATACTTTTTATAATTTCTCCTTTCAACCATGTCTTGGAGTCGTTCCAGTGAAGTGTAGTCATTTTCCTTTTGATGCTCAGAGCGCCACTGCCTGGCCACCAGAACCTGTTCCTTAGGCTGACCTCATTATCCTTTTAAATTTCATTCCCAGGGTGGCTGTGAGAGCACCCTTGTTTTCTGAGAGTAAGATGTCCCTGGCTCTTCTTGATTCTCCTGCCCTACTACGAGCGCCAGCTGCTCCTGCACGGCCTCCCACCCCCTGCCCTCTCCCAGAGCCGTCACGCACTTCTCTCCTCGCTCCTGTGCCAGAGCTCCTGGAACCTGGCCTGATGTTCCTCACTGTCAGCACAGACCATGTTCTGCTCATTACTATTCAGTTACCATCCCTCTGACTTCTAGAGTGTTCTGTCGCCTTCTACAGTGCTTCCTTACCTTTTGCTAAGTGAAGAGGAGAGTGGTTGAATACACTCTGCCACTTCTTTTCTGCCCAGAAGTCATGGCCTCAGCCTGCAGTTTAAAGAAGGAGCACATCTTTAGTTAGTTTAATATTGAAATAAATGCTTAGTTTCAATCCTGAGGTCCCATCTCATCAGATCAGTAAGCAGCTCCATCGTAGTTACTCTTATTTCCCCACCCCCTCCCCAGTTTAGTCAGGCTCTGGATTTTTTTTATATGCCAGTAAGTTGGGGATGAAGGAGTGGGAGGGGCATCCATCTGGCTTTTAGTGATCTGATCAGTTTATGACACACCTGTCCCGTGATAATCCCCAGGCTCCCTTCAAATGGAGTGAGCTGCTTCTGTACAAAACTGCTCACGTGAAGAGCTTCCTCTGGGCTTTAGCAGATAGCCTACAGTTATGATCGGGTTTAGAGCAGGGCTTCTTAATCTCTGTACACCCAAAGGTGCATCCCTTTGGTGATTGGTAAAGTCTATGAACTCATTTCTAGATGCATAAAATACAATTCATAGCATTACATGGGAAACCAATTATACTGAAAGACTGTTATCAAAATAAAAAATTTGTAACATAATTAATATATGTACTTCAATTTCAAACTTAAAGAATTGCAACAATAATACATTTCACTAGATTTGCCAGTTATTCATATTTTATCCCATTTGTTTTATCATTCCCCATTTACTCTCCCTCTTTCTATAGATATATTTTTATATGTCTATTTACACACATCTGCTGTTTCCACCCTGAACCTTTTGAGAGTTAGGTGCAGTGTCGATTTTAGGTCACCAGTGTGAGAATGTGCAGTTGGCATGCAAAGGAACGAGGAGCATAATGTTCTTTCCAGGTAGCTGCAGCAAGTGGTGGGGAAGTAGCTGCGCTTTCTGTTGTTGAGAGTCACACAGACTGCTGCTGTTTCTGTGGTTTATTGTCTGTGTTTATAATTGAATACAATGAAAAAATTTAGTTCAGTGTTAGGAAAATAGAGATGTAATTTTTTCCCAGCCAAGCTTACATCCTCTCTCCCCTGAATTCTATCTACCCAGACCCTTAAGGATGACCTGGGTTACAAACTCATGCTTTAGAATGAACGTCATTTACGCTGTTAGTTTGCACAAGTTGCAGAGCTCTAAGGTTGTAACTTTTTACGAAGAAACACAGAGATTAGCTCTCACACATATTAAAACAAAGGGGCCCACAACCACAACTAGAAGCAGTATCAAAACTCCCCATCCTCCCTGCTCCCCACCCACCCTGGCAATGATTTGCCTTCCCTCCTTTTATTCTTTCTGTTCATTGGGAGAGCTGGGTCAGTGAGAGTGAAAGTACTTCTCCCACATCTGTCACCTCCTTCCACATCTAAAGCCTTGGTAGCTATCCAAGATCTGCCTGGGAATTTGTTGACTGCAGTTCTGGTGGGAGGTCAGGGGATGGGCCAGGGTGGTCCTTGGTCTTCTACTATCCCAGATATTACTATCAAGATTGCTCCTACTTTGATGTCAGGATCCGGGTTTCAGTCTTGTTTTGGTTTTTGTTACCATCTGGACACTCCCCATCAGTCAGCCTGTCTCCAGTTTCAACATCGGTTAGAGGACCTCAGGTGAATGTGACCTAGAGCCTAAGGATGCAGAAGTTTGGACATTTTAGATTATGATTTCTTTTTGATCTAATGTAGCAAACTGCCTGGAGTCAAGAGAACAGTGGGTATGGTGCATTGAAATCATTTCCCATCGTAAAGCTTTTATGGTCTTGGCTAAGGACAATCCAGCTAAAATCTTGCATTTCTAGTATTATCATCTTCCCTTGTAATTTCCCAGAGTCTCTCTGAAATCAGCTAAGCCATTAAGGTCTGAAGTCCTTGCATCAAGACACTTCTAACATCCATCTGCATAAGTATAGCAATGGGTTGTGATTGAGAGGAAGATGCCAATAGATGGGGTTTAAGGATGGGAGATTTCTTTAATGCCAGAGGATGTGGAAACCTACAGAGATGCTTACACAAAACAGGAGACTATGCAGCTTGCTTTCAGAGGGATGGACAGGCTTCCAAGGTTCTGCAAGTTCCTCATGATGTACAGCCGCGCAGATCAGGGATTCCTTCTGTTGGGATGAACCCATCATGGTCATCTGCGAACTCCCTGTACCTTCCCTCCTTCCGACTTTGGTTATGGGTAAATCTGCTCATCAAGTGTAAGTAACAGAGACAAAGCAAACCCAGCTCATTTCTAAGTGTTTGTAGGAGAATAGATAATTATTTTCAGACATTGCATCTCTTAGCAGGCCTCAGCATCAGCTTGCCTGACTCTGTTTCTTTACCACCTTTCTGACCTTCCCCTCCCCTCCCTCCCTCATGCACACTGTGCTCCAGCCACACTGGCCTTTTCTTTCCATTCCTTAAACTTGCTCATTGTGTATCTACTTGTGTTCCCTCTGCCTGGACTGCTTTGCCACCGGCCTGTCCCATGGCTGCCTCCTTCTTGTCCCTCAGATCTCTGCTTGTCAGCTCCTCAGACAGACCTTCCTCTTTATCTCAAATGTTTATTGCATTTATTGCCCTTCATAGCATTTTTCCCATTCTGTAACTATTTTATATATTTATTTGCTTGCTTATTTCTGTTTTTCTCTTCTGTTTTTCTCTTTCTTCTTCTGATTTCTCTTATAATCTCCCCAGTACCAAGTACAGTACCTCGGACACAATATGCTCTCAATAAATATTTATTGAATAATGAATGGATGAATCATGACATTGCTAAAAGAGCCAGCTGTACACAAACTTATATATACTTAAATAACTGGCATATTTCTGTTGTGAATCAAAGCATTTTTGTATGACAAAGAAAAAACAGAGATAGCTCTAAGGGTTATGTTTAATTGGAAGGTAGATTATATGGTAAGAAAATACCTATTATGTATTAAATTATTTGGCTGGTATAAACCTGTTGAAATGGATTTGAAAAATACCACGTTAACTCATAGTAGTGTTGTGTCTCTGAGTATCATAAGAAAATGATACATAAAAAGCTTTGTTGGGCCTCCCTGGTGGCGCAGTGGTTGAGAGTCCGCCTGCCGATGCAGGGGATGCGGGTTCGTGCCCCGGTCTGGGGGGATCCCATGTGCCGCGGAGCGGCTGGGCCCGTGAGCCATGGCCGCTGGGCCTGCGCGTCCGGAGCCTGTGCTCCGCGGCGGGAGAGGCCACGGCAGTGAGAGGCCCGCATACCGCAAAAAGGAAAAAAAAAAAAAAAAAAAAAAAAAAAAAAAAAGCTTTGTTATATACCTGTAATTAATATACAATATGGATATAAGTTCTTTACTAACTTGATTAGTTGACATTTCCTTTTATGCTTTTATTATTATTGTCTCCTTTTCATTTTTATGCTTACCCATTATTATTATTTTTAACATTGTCACTTTCTCCACCTCTTCCTATGGATTTCTTTGATCCTTAAGAAATTGTTTTTCAGTATATCTTAATCCAGTGATAAAGAAGCAGTACCCATGTATATTGACTTTTGTGTTAGGAGTTAGAAAATACTTTGTATGACCACACTATGGATTTATACATTTTATTTATTCCTTTTTCCTTATGCTTCTTACTGCCACACAATTTGCCAGTTCACAAATAACTTAAAGCTTTGCCAACAAGGATAAAATGGGAACTGCACTCTTATATCCCACTTTAAAAATGATCAGGAAAAATGAAAATCCTGGATCGTTTTTCTCTTCCTTCTCCCTGTTCTTTCCTTGGAACACTTAGGTTGGAAAGAGGTCAGGTGATTTGAAGGTGTGATGTAAGGAGAGGGGTTTGGGGGAGGCAGGTTGTGGTGGTAGGTTTTTAAGAAAAATTTCCCACCCCCCAAAGCCCACCAGTCCACCCTCTACCCTTATCTCTGCTGGAGGAGGCAAGGACTGTCAATGAGTTAGCCCTTCCCAATCCTCCATTTATTTTATTTTATTATTTTAAAATTTTATTTATTTAATTTATTTTTGGCTGCATTGGGTCTTTGTTGCTGCATGTGGGCTTTCTCTAGTTGCGGTGAGCGGGTGCTACTCTTCATTGCGGTGCGGTGGCTTCTCTTACTGCGGAGCACAGGATCTAGGCGCGCGGGCTTCAGTAGTTGTGGCTCATGGGCTCTAGAGTGCAGGCTCAGCAGTTGTGGCGCACGCGGGCTTAGTTGCTCCGCGGCATGTGGTTTCGTCCCGGACCAGGGCTCGAACCTGTGTCCCCTGCATTGGCAGATGGATTCTTAACCACTGCGCCACCATGGAAGCCCCCAATCCTCCATTTAAGTAGCATGAATCTTTGAGATCCAAGCATGTTTAAAATCAGTAAAAAAGAAGATTATTGTATCAGAGAAGACAGCATGAATAAGAATTAGAGTGGCCAAACATTTTGAACATTTACTAGGTTTACTGAACCATGAACCCTATAAATTAACTCAGAATGCAGAAACTTATGGACTGTATTTCCTACAGGAAACACTGGGCTTTATATATACATTTTTGAAAGACACTACCTTGTAGTTGTCCTCTTTTGCCAGCAGGTGGTCTGTGTGCACACAATTACGACCTCTAGTTCAAATACAAAGCGCTTCAAAAGAAGATACAGTAATAAATCTTCCTTGTATCTCCCCACCCCAGTATACACATGTAGTTAACACACTTTTTTACGCAAATGGTAGCATATGGTACGCACTCTCTGCTCCTTCTTTTTCTCACCTAAGGGTTTAACTTAGAGACTGATGTATATCAATATATGAAGAGACTCACATAGCATTCCATTGTATAATTGTACCATCCTTTATTTAACCAACCCTCTATTGAAGGACATTAGGGAGCTTCAATCTTTTGTTCTTACAAACAGAGCTGCAATGAACAAACTTGTACCTATATCACTTTGCCAGTGTGTGAGTGTCCTGTAGGATAAATTGTTGAAGGGCATGGGCACTTGTAATTTTGACAGCTGTCGCTAAATTGTCCTCCATAGAAGTAGCCCGTTGATATTACCAGCAGCAGGGTAATGAGAACGTCTTATTTCCCCACCTGTCTGATAGATGTAAAATATCCTTTCTTATCTATTTTAGAGGCATTATATTTCTTTTCCTAAGAACTGTTTATGATTGTTGCTCATTTTTCTATAGCCTTGTTGGTATTTTCTCACTGATTTTTAGGAGATTATTGCATGTTACTGATCTGTGGTAATAGTTGAAATTTTCTTTTCCCCATTTATTCTTACGTTTTAATATCTATTAAGACTAGTCCCCGCTACTCTTCTGTTTCATAATTTTCCTAACTCTTCTGTTTATTCTTCCATGTGAACTTGAATTTCAACTTAAGGAAAATTAAAAGCGCTCTCTCTTGTTTTTCTGGCCGTGCCGCGCGGCCAGGGACTGAACCCGACCAGGGCCTGAACCCAAGCCATGGCAGCAAAAGCTCTGAGTCCTAACCACTGGACCGCCAGGGAATTCCCTTTTTTTTTTTTTTTAATTAAAAGCTCTCTGATAATTGTTATCATTGTCTTTATTTTAAATTTTTCCAGTAATGCCTTTTCTGTTATTTTCATTGATAGATTTTTAAATAGACTCAACTGGCATAATCTGACACTAGAACATTTGTTCAGCTCTGGGCTTTTCTTACTGGGTAAAGATTTATGTGTTAGTCTCTGTACTTTCAGATAAGAGGACACAGAGGAAAGAATTGAGAAAGTCTCAAAGACTGCTCTCTTCTAAGAATAATTCCACATGTTTTCTAGTCTAGCAACAGTTTGCATAATGAAAGTTCCCTGCAAGTTTCCAGAATATTTTGAGTCTTACATATTAGTTCGTTCTAATACTGTATATAGTACAGAGATTTTTTTTTGTCAAACAAAAAATATTAGACACTTTTTTCACTAAGAATTTTAATTATCTCACTTTCAGGGTGGTTTATGGTGTTTTGGAGGAAATGGACTTCCTTATGCTGAAAGTTTTGGAGAAGTTCCTTCAGCTACAGTGGAAATGTTCTGTTTGGAAGCTTTAGTAAAACATTCTGAGGTAATTTACATTTTCAAAATATGGTTTACTTTTTATGATCACAGTGAAAAAATTATATATGTTGGTTCATTCAAGGGAAATAATTCTCATTTTTTATAAAAGAAAAAAAAGCTTTTCACTTGTTTTTAAATCTCTGCTTTTTTCTCAATTGTCAGAATTGATAATCATGATTTAGCAACAAACATGAATTTCACTTTTGCTAAGTATTTCTAAAAATGGATTTAATCTTAATTGCACATAAAGCAACCTGTTGTCTAAATATGGCATTTACCTTTGTGTTATGCTGTCTTGCATTACCTTTCTCAGATAATTTTTACAAGTAATATTACCAGGGAGTTAATTTCCAGTAAAATATCTGCAAAAGATGTGTTAAGATAGAAAAAAAGTAAATACTTGGAAAAAGTATTTACTTGACCGTAGTCTTGATTTTTAACCATAGCATACATATGTCAATGATGTAAAAATTTTTTTGGCATTATGACAACTTTTCTATCATCATAGTTTGATTTTAAAAAGAAAAAAGCAACAAACTTTGTGGTGCTCAAACATCAGTGCATAAAAATCATCCAGGAAGCATATTAAAAATGCACATTCCTGCTCACCTCTAGCAATTGTAATTTAGTAGATGTGAGGTGGAGTCCAGGAGTTTGCATTTGTAACAGGCATCCCTTGTGAGGCCGATGTAGTTGGTTCACCCCACATCATGAGAAACACCATCCTAGAGGTTCTAAACGCTCCAGTTTAATTGGGAACCATTAGACATGGCACAAAAGCATGGTGCTCTCTGGTCATCTCAGTTCCCACGGGTGGAGTTAGGAATCGAGCACAAAGCAGAGTCATTAGTGTGGTAACACACTAAAAAGGGAATGTGGGAAAGTAAGCTTGATTTTTTGTGACTTATGACTGATTTCTGAATCAATAGGTACATCTGCAGTAGAATGTCCAGTGCATGGAATGTAATAGTTACCTTTCCAGAAACTTTTCAACATATTACCTATCTCACTTGATACATGTCTAAAAGGCATACTTTTTAAATGCATATAAAATGTGGTAAAATTTTATAAAAATTTAGTGAGTGAAAATCATTGCATATACATGACATGATATCACATAAGTGATAAAACTAAGTGCTGGGGAGAGGTAAGGCTGTGCTGGTGACGCTGGCAGACTGTAATGGCTTGTTGGTCAGTTATGTCACCTTACCTTAATGTATATATTTCCTTTGGCTTTCTTTTCTTTCTTTCCTCCATTAAAAATTCACATCCCTCTTTCTTTCTTTTTAATTTTTACTTGATCTTCCTCTTTAAAAAAAAATTCCAGCTCTTGAATTTGAGGAGAGTCCCATAGCTGTGGGCTTGTGTGGGGTAGTAGTAGGGCCAGAGATGTTGCTTATCTCTATATGGGAGTTCTTATAGGCAGAAGCAAAATCTGCCACTTACACAGGGGGATTATTTCCTGTTATCAGGTGCAGATTTCTCAAGGGTAGAGAACCTTTTAAGGTAGTTTCAAGCCAATCAAAGTATCAGTATAAATTGAAACAATTCTGTAATAACGACATTGTGGTTACATCCGAGAACTAAGCAGAATAACTTTAAGGATAAAAATGTCACAAGTCCTAGTGGCCTTAATTTTTCAGTGATTTTAAAGCACTTCCCACACAGATATGGGTTTGCTTATTTATTTGAGCTGAGAGTTTTGGGGGGGGGTCTCTCTGGGTCTCTTCCTTGAGCAGGAGCCACCTGGCTGCCCACCAGCATGCTGTGTCACCTGGTTAGTGAATCTGTGCAACATAAAGTGAGCTTTCATTAATTTATTGTGCTAGATACCCACACATTGTGATAAAATTGAAGCAAATGGAGGCTTACAACTACTGCAGAGGCTGTACCAACTTCACAAGGACTGTCCTAAAGTACAGAGAAATATAATGCGTATCCTTGGAAATATGGCTTTGAATGAACATCTTCATTCTACTATAGTTCGCTCAGGTAACAACTTTACATACCGAGTATTATGGATCCAGTCCTTTGTTCTTCTCCCACCTCCACCCCTCATTCATGCTACGCTAATTTTTCAATAGGCTTAAGACTTTGCTTAGGGTTAGTTTTGGGTCCTTAGAGCATGTCATTTTAGAAGGGCAAGGAATTGCTTGAGACATGGATAGTCCACACCTAAGCTCATCAGTGTGTGGACAGTCACAGGAGAGCAGTTTTTGCCATGATGACCATCTAATTGTTTATATTATCTTTTATATGATCTGGTTAACCAAGAGGCACAGTAAGACTAAAAAGAAGTCTACTGTGTAATTGATTTTCCCCCTTGCAACTAATAAACCGCCGGTGGGGAGGTACTTTAGATGAAAATTCCTGCCTGAT
Organism: Mesoplodon mirus; assembly: GCF_964341445.2. Taxonomy (NCBI): domain Eukaryota; kingdom Metazoa; phylum Chordata; class Mammalia; order Artiodactyla; family Ziphiidae; genus Mesoplodon; species Mesoplodon mirus. The sequence goes on from NC_138986.1 coordinate 9,375,986, forward strand.
CCAGTCTTTATCATGATGGTTGCACAACGATGATTTTCCAACTGCAGCATCCCTTCCTCGTTTACTTTTCAGCATCTGGCATTCTACTGTAAGCAAGAGTTCTTCCCTCTCCTTCCTTCTCACTTTCCTTCCTTTCTTCCCTCTCCTCCCTCCTTTCCTTCTCTCTCCCTCCCTCCCTATCAGTATGCACACATGGTTTCCTATTTTTTTAATAGTTTACAACTTATTACTGTCCTTAATAATTTGATGCCAGATTGTCTCAGCTTTGGTTAGTAGGAGCCTGGCAAATTGGCTCCTGTGTCCTTTGATATGCCCACATCATTTTGGGAGGAATTCCTTACTTTCCAGTATAACAAGATGTTCTAGGCTCATTTGTTCAAAGAATCCTATTTCCTTTTAGTAGAGAATGATTTTTAGAGACCAAGATCTGGGTACTGTCTAGATGTGCTTATTGCTCCTGGGGTGTCTTTGCTTCTGGGCTCTTTCAGTGGAAAAAGCAGGGTGATATATACAAATATATGTATGCATATACACAAATAAATATACATACCTGTGTGCACATATACATGCATATGTTCAACAATATTTATTAGAAACGATGAATTTACATTTTTTTCTTGTATCGCTCTTTTTTTTTTTTTTTTTTGAATTTACATTTAAGAGTGTCTTGATCAGCAGAAGTTTTTAACTTGCTGAAATCTGATTCGGGGATCAGCAGACTTTTCTATAAAGGACCACTTACTGTATTGGTTTAATTTGTTCCTCTTTTTTTATGGATTATTAAGGTAGAAACTTAGATCACTGATTTTAACCTTTTTTCTTGTTTCAGTTAATCTATTACTGTGTAACAGACCACCCTAAAACTCACTGGTTAAAACAGCAGCCATATATTTTGTTCATGAATCTGAAATTTGGGCAAGATTCAGTAGGGAGGGCCCTTATGTGCTATATGCAGCATCAGCTGGGCAGCTCAGCTGTGAGATGGAGGATACATTTTGAAGATTGCTCGTGCACATGGCTTGCAAATTGGTACTGGTTCTCAGCTGGGAGCTCAGCCGGGGCTGGGGGCATTGGCTTCTTTCAACACTCGCCTTGGGCTTCCTTAAAGCCTGATGGCTGGGTTCCAAGGGCAAATGTTCCAAGAGAGAGACAGGTATAAACTCTTTTGCCTTTTTTTTTTTTTTTTTTTTTTTCGGTACGCGGGCCTCTCACTGCTGTGGCCTCTCCCGTTGCGGAGCACAGGCTCTGGACGTGCAGGCCCAGCGGCCATGGCTCACGGGCCCAGCCGCTCCGCGGCACGTGGGATCCCCCCAGACCGGGGCACGAACCCACGTCCCCTGCATCGGCAGGCGGACTCTCAACCACTGCGCCACCAGGGAAGCCCTCTTTTGCCTTTTATAATCAAGCACTGGAAGTAAGTTTTGCATGATCTGTTGATTAAAAGTTAGTCACTAAGGCTAGCTCATATTTGAGGAGAAGGGATTTAGAAGGGGTTTAGACCCATCACCTCTTGATGAGAATGAATGGTGTCAGAAGGATTTGAAGACATGTTTTAAAGTCATTACAGTTATTTTCTAATATAGGTATTTAGAGCTGTAAATTTCCTCTAACCTGCTTTAGATGCATCCCTCAAATTTTGGATATATTGTATTTTCATCATTATTCAGTTTGAAATATTTTCTAATTTCCCTTATGGTTTCTTCTTTGGCTCATGGGTTACTTAAAAGTGTGCTGCATAACTTACAAATATTAATGGCTTTCTAGATATCGTATGTCTTTGATTTCTAGTTTAATATTCCATGCATTCAAAGAACACACTCTGTAAGATTTTAGTTTTTGGAAATGTGACACTTATTTGATGGCCCATTTTATGGTCTATCTTGGTGAATGTTCTGTGTGTACTTGAAACGAAGGAATATTCTGTAGTTGTTGGATGATGTGTTTTATACATAACAGTTCAACCAAGTTGGTTGATCATATTATTCAAATCTTCTCCAGATCTTTACCGAGTTTTGTCTAGTTTAATGAATTACTGAGACATGTTAAATTCTTCAACTGTGATTGTGAATTTGTTTCTCCTTTAATTCTATCAGATTTTTCTTCCTGGTGAAATGTTCATTTTTTTATTATTAAGTATTGTCTCTATCACTGGTAATACTCCTTTTCTTCAAGTCTGCTTTGTCAGGTATTAAAATAGCCATACTGGCTATTTTTTTTTATGCTTGCTGTTTGCATTGCATATCTTTTGTCTTTTTCCCTTCTTTTGCTTTCATTTTTCTGTGACTAAAAATAAGTACATCTCTAAGACAGCACATACTTGCATCTTTTTTAAGAAGTTCAGCTTGATAATCCCTTTTAATTGAAGTGTTTTGTCTCTTTAGCTCTAATGTAATTATTGATATTGTTTGGTTGTGTCTGTTGTCTTGCTCTTGCAATTTGTCCCCTCTCTGGTTTTTGTTTCTTTTTTTCTCCTGTACAGTCTATCTTAAATTCGTATTATACCATTTTGTATATAACGTGAGAGTCTCACAACAGTATAATTCAGTTTATACCCTCTGCCATCCTTTGTGGTATTGTCATAATTATAGACCATAATATGGTATAGACCACATATGTTACAGACCTCACAATATATTGTTGTTATTTTTAACAGTCAAGTGATATTTAAAGAACATAAGAAAACTTTTTATTTACATGTTTATAATATACAGCGCTCTTTTTTTTTTTTTGGTGTGTTAGTTTCTGCTTTATAACAAAGTGCATCAGTTATACATATACATACGTTCCCGTATCTCTTCCCTCTTGCGACTCCCTCCCTCCCACCCTCCCTATCCCACACCTCTAGGTGGTCACAAAGCACCGAGCTGATCTCCCTGTGCTATGTGGCTGCTTCCCACTAGCTAGCTATTTTACGTTTGGTAGTGTATATATGTATATGTCCATGCCACTCTCACTTTGTCACAGCTTACCCTTCCCCCTCCCCATATCCTCAGGTCCATTCTCTAGTAGGTCTGTGTCTTTATTCCTGTCTTACCCCTAGGTTCTTCATGACATTTTTTTTTCTTAAATTCCATATATATGTGTTAGCATATGGTATTTGTCTTTCTCTTTGTGACTTACTTCACTCTGTATGACAGACTCTAGGTCCGTCCACCTCATTACAAATAGCTCAATTTTGTTTCTTTTTATGTCTGAGTAATATTCCATTGTATATATTTGCCACATCTTCTTTATCCATTCATCCAATGATGGACACTTAGGTTGTTTCCATCTCCTGGCTATTGTAAATAGAGCTGCAGTGAACATTTTGGTACATGTCTCTTTTTGAATTATGGTTTTTTCAGGGTATATGCCCAGTAGTGGGATTGCTGGGTCATATGGTAGTTCTATTTTTAGTTTTTTAAGGAAACTCCATACTGTTCTCCATAGTGGCTGTACCAATTCACATTCCCACCAGCAGTGCAAGAGTGTTCCCTTTTCTCCACACCCTCTCCAGCATTTATTGTTTCTAGATTTCTTGATGATGGCCATTCTGACTGGTGTGAGATGATATCTCGTTGTAGTTTTGATTTGCATTTCTCTAATGATTAATGATGTTGAGCATTCTTTCATGTGTTTGTTGGCAGTCTGTATATCTTCTTTGGAGAAATGTCTATTTAGATCTTCTGCCCATTTTTGGATTGGGTTGTTTTTTTGTTATTGAGCTGCATGAGCTGCTTGTAAATTTTGGAGATTAATCCTTTGTCTGTTGCTTCATTTGCAAATATTTTCTCCCATTCTGAGGGTTGTCTTTTGGTCTTGTTTATGGTTTCCTTTGCTGTGCAAAAGCTTGGAAGTTTCATTAGGTCCCATTTGTTTATTTTTGGTTTTATTTCCATTTCTCTAGGAGGTGGGTCAAAAAGGATCTTGCTATGATTTATGTCATAGAGTGTTCTGCCTATGTTTTCCTCTCATCTTCCTTCTTTTCTATCTAAATTTGTGTCTGATATTATTTCACTTCAACCTAAAGACCTGGATCTGCTGCCAACAAATTCTGTCACCTTTCATTTTCTGAAAATGTCTTGACTTTGTCTTTATTTTATTATCCAGGGAAAGGGTATTTTCCATGGATAAAGAGTACTTTCTTGACAGTGTGTTACTTTTTTCTGTCAGCACTTAAAAAATATCATTCCATTCTCTCTATTTTTTTTTGACCCAAGCCGAACATCAACCTTTTATTGATAACAAAGCAGCAGTTTGGAGGCATGTTTCCAAGACACCAAGAGCAGGCTTCTGTCCCCATGTTCTGTGTGTGTGTGTGTGTGTTGTCTGATGAGAAGTCTCTTCTTATGCCCGCTTTTCTTCTCTTATATGAAATGTGTCTTTTTTCCTGTCTTCTTTTTAGATTGTGTCTTTTTTCCTGTCTTCTTTTTAGATTGTCAGCAGCTTGACTATGAAGTGCCTAGTCTATTTTTATATTTATCTTGCTTGGGGTCTACTGAGCTGACTGAATCTGTGAGTTGATGTTTTTCATCAAATTTGGAAACTTTCCAGCTTGTCTATCTTTAGCTATTCTTTTTTTTTTTTTTTTTTTTTTTTTTTTTTTGCTGTACGCGGGCCTCTCACTGCTGCGGCCTCTCCCGTTGCGGAGCACAGGCTCCGGACACACAGGCTCCGCGGCCATGGCTCGCGGGCCCAGCCGCTGCGCGGCATGCGGGATCTTCCGGGATAGGGGCACGAACCCGTGTCCCCTGCATCGGCAGGCGGACTCTCAACCACTGCGCCACCAGGGAAGCCCTAGCTATTCTTTTTTTGTCCCTTTTTCTCTCTTCTTTCCTCTTGGGACTTCAATTATGTATATTAAATCTCTTGATTCTGTTCCACAGGTCATTGAGACTCTGTCCATGTCTTTCCAAAAAGTTTTTTTCTCTGTGCTTTACCTTTCTTTTTTTAATGTATTTTTTAATTGAGGTATAGCTGAAGTTTCAGATATACAACATACTAATTCACAATTTTTAAGGATAATACTTCATTTATAGTTATTGTAAAATATCAGCTATATTCCCTATGCTGTACAATATATCCTTGTAGCTTATTTATCTTATACATAGTAATTTGTACCTCTTAATTTCATATCCCTATCTTGCCCCTCCCCCCTTCCCTCTCTCCACTGGTAACTGCTAGTTTGTTCTCTGTATCCATAAGTCTCTTTTTTGTTACGTTTGCTAGTTTATTTTTTAGGTGCCACATATAAGTGTTATCATACAGTGTTTGTCTTTCTGTTGTATCATACAGTGTTTGTCTGTTGTCTGACTAATTTCACTAAGCATAGTACCCTCCAAGTCCATCCATGTTGTTGCAAATGGCAGAATTTCGCTCTTTTTATGGCTGAGTAGTACTCCATTGTGTGTGTGTGTGTATATAATACACACACACACACACACACACACACACACACACTATATCTTCTTTACCCAGTCATCTACTGCTGGACATTTAGGTTGCTTCCATATCTTGGCTATTGTAAACAGTGCTTCTATGAACATTGGGGTGCATGTATCTTTTCAAATTAGTGTTTTAGTTTTATTTGGATATATACCCAGGAATGGAATTGTGGGGTCATAATCTAATTCTGTTTATAGTTTCTGAGGAACCTCCATACTGTTTTTCACAGTGGCTGCACCAATTTACATTCCCACCAACAATTTAGAAGCGTTCCCTTTTCTCCACATCCCTGCCAGTATTTGTTAGCCGTGTTCTTTTTGATGGTAGCCATTCTGACAGGTGTGAAGTGATAATCTCATTGTGGTTTTGATTTGCATTTCCCAGTGTTGAGCATTGTTTCATGTACCTGTTGGCCACCTGTACGTCTTCTTTGGAAAAATGTCTATTCATGTCTTCTGCCCATTTTATTTTTTTTTTATTTTTTTATAACAAATTTAATCAGTTATACATATACATATGTTTCCATAACCCCTCCCTTTTGCGTCTCCCTCCCACCCTCCCTATCCCACCCCTCCAGGCGGTCACAAAGTACCGAGCTGACCTCCCTGTGCTATGCGGCTGCTTCCCACTAGCTATCTACCTCACGTTTGGTAGTGTATATATGTCCATGCCGCTCTTTCACTTTGTCACATCTTCTGCCCATTTTAAAATCAGGTTATTTTGGGTTTTTTTGATGTTGAGTTTTATGAGCTGTTTATATATTTTGGATATTAACCCCTTATGGGTCATATCGTTTGCAAATATTTTCTTCCATTCAGTAGGTTGTCTTTTCATTTTGTTGATGGTTTCCTTTGCTGTGCAAAAGCTTTTAAGTTTAATTAGGTCCTATTTGTTTATTTTTGCTTTTGTTTCCTTTGCCTTAGGGGACAGGTCCAAAAAAATATTGCTATGATTTATGTCAAAGAGTATTCCACCTATGTTTTCTTCTAGGGATTTTATGGTTTCAAGTCTTACATTTAGGTCTTTAATCCATTTTGAGTTTATTTTTGTATATGGTGTAAGAAAATGTTCTAATTTCATCCTTTTACATGTAGCTGTCCAGTTTCCCAGCACCACTTATTGAAGAGACTGTCTTTTCTCCATTGAGTATTCTTGCCCCCTCTGTTGTAGATTAATTGACCGTAAGTGTGTGGGTTTATTTCTGGGCTCTCTGTTCTGTTCCATTGATCTGTATGTCTCTTTTTGTGCCAGTACCATACTGTTTTGATTAATGTAGCTTTGTAGTAAAGTCTGAAGTCAGGGAGCATGGCTTCTCCAGCTCTGTTTATTTTTCTCAAGATTGTTTTGGCTATTCAGGGTCTTTTGTGTTTCAATACAAATTTTTAAATTATTTGATCTAGTTCTGTGAAAAATGCCATTGGTATTTTGATAGGGATTGGATTGAATGTGTAGATTGCCTTGGGCAGTATGGTCATTTAAACAATATGAATTCCTCCAATCCATGAACACAGTATATCTTTCCGTCTGTATGTGTCATCTACAGTTTCTTTCATCAGTGTCTTTTTTTTTTTTTTTTTTTTTTTTTTTTGCGGTATGCGGGCCTCTCACTGCTGCGGCCTCTCCCGCTGCGGAGCACAGGCTCCGGACGTGCAGGCCCAGCGGCCACGGCCCACGGGCCCAGCCGCTCCGCGGCATATGGGACCCTCCCGGACCGGGGCACGAACCCGTATCCCCTGCATTGGCAGGCGGACTCCCAGCCACTGCGCCACCAGGGAGGCCCCATCAGTGTCTTATATATAGTTTTCCGAGTACATGTATTTTACCTCCTTAGGTAGGTTTATTTCTAGGTATTTTATACTTTTTGATGCAGTGGTAAATGGTAAGTGGTAAGTGGTAAATCCTTAATTTCTCTGACAGTTCATTGTTAGTGTATAGAATGCAACAGATTTTTGTATATTAATTTTGTATCCTGCAGCTTTATTGAATTCATTGTTGAACTCTAGTAGTTTTTTTGGTGGCACCTTAGGATTTTTTTATGTATAAAGTATCAAGTCATCTGCAAACAATGACAGTTTTACTTCTTCCTTTCCAATATGAATTCCTTTTAATTCTTTTTCTTATCTGATTGGTGTGACTAGGACTTCCTAAACTATGTTGAATAAAAGTGGAGAGAGTGGGAATCCTTGTCTTGTTCCTAATCTTAGAGGAAATGCTTTCAGCTTTTCTCCATTGAGTATGATGTTAGATGTGGACTTGTCATATATGGCCTTTATTATGTTGAGGTATGTTCCCTCTATACCCATTTTTTGGAGTTTTTATCATAAATGGATGTTGAATTATTTTTATTATTTTTTTAAATAAATTTATTTATTTATTTTTGGCTGCGTTGGGTCTTGTTGCACATGGGCTTCTCATTGCGGTACTTCTCTTGTTGCGGAGCACGGGCTCTAGGCATGTGGGCTCTAGAGCACAGGCTCAGTAGTTGTGGCACACGGGCTTAGTTGCTCTGTGGCATGTGGGATCTTCCTGGACCAGGGATCGAACCCATGTCCCCTGCATTGGCAGGTGGATACTTAACCACTGCACCACCAGGGAAGTCCCCTGGCTGTTGAATTCTGTCAGTAGCTTTTTCTTCATCTTTTGAGATGATCATATGGTTTTTATTCTTTAGTTTGTTAATGTGGTGTATCACACTGATAGATTTGAAGATATTGAACCATCTTTGCATCTCTGGGATAAATTACATTTGATACATGGTGTATGATCCTTTTAAGGAGTCATCAAATTCAGCTTACTAATATTTTGTTGAGAATTTTTGCTTCTATGTTCATCAGTGATATTGGTCTGTAATTTTATTTTTTTGTGATATCTTTGTCTGGTTTTGGTATCAGGGTGATGCTGGCCTTTTTGCATGAGTTCAGAAGCGTTCCTTCCTCTGCAATTTTTTGGAACAGAATGAGCAGGATAGGTGTTAATGCTTCTCTAAATGTTTGGTAGAATTCACTTGTGAAGCCATCTGGTCCCGGACTTTCGTTTGTTGGAAGTTTTTTTTTTTATTACTGATTCAATTTCATTATTGGTAACTGGTCTGTGTACATGGCTCAAGTATAAAATCAAGTCACAGGCCAGTAGGAATAGTATAATTCCATTTAGGCAAAAAAAAGAGAAAAAAGCATATGGAGGTATAGTGTATATGTATAAATTATAGGTATGTAACTGAATTTTTTAAAAAGTTTGGAAGGGTGTCCACCAGACTTTTAACTTTGATTACTTCTGAGGATATAAGTGGGAATTGGGAAATGATGGGAGTGCTAAAGTGGGATGTTCATTATTAAGTGCTATTTTTGTTTGTTTATTTTTACAATTAAAATGTATTCAGAAGTTATGTAATTAAAAAACAGTAAATATTTAAGAAAGACACAAGTTTTCCAAGGAGCATTAGGTGAAGCATCTCAGGCATTGTAAAAATACTTTGGCAACTAAAAAATGCCGTAGAAATGGCTTGTGCCATGCTTTCTCTTGTGTCTCCTTTCTTGTGACTCCATTAAAAATAAAGCCATATTTTTGGGCTTCCCTGGTGGCGCAGTGGTTGGGAGTCCGCCTGCTGATGCGGGGGACACGGGTTCGTGCCCCGGTCCGGGAGGATCCCACATGCCACGGAGCGGCTGGTCCCGTGAGCCATGGCCACTGGGCCTGCGCGTCCGGAGCCTGTGCTCCGCAGCGGGAGAGGCCACAGCGGTGAGAGGCCCGCGTACTGAAAAAAAAATAATAAATAAATAAAGCCATATTTTTGTACATACCAATAACATACTTGTATATTTCTATAGGTAGAATTTTAAAACAATTATTATAAAGCATTCTATAACAGATTTTGAAGAGGGATTTTCTAATATTACAAATTAGAGTATTGTTAAAGAATTATTGGGTCTGAAATTTCTTTTGGATTATTAAATAATGGCCTCCTATCATCACAGTGATTCTCAACACTTTTGCCACAGAAAGTGGGAGGATGACATGAGGACAAGCTGCTCTCTATTGAGCACCTGCTGAGCTTGGAAATGGCAGTTTTTATATAGATTAATTTATTAGAACCTTCCTTCAGGTCAAATGAGCCACGCAACTTGACTGAGTTTCCATAGCAAGTAAGCAAGGGACAGAAATTTGAGCTCAAGTCTCTCTGACCTCAAAGCCCATATTTTGTTTTATTTTAAATTAAATAATACATGAATAGACTCTCATTGTAAATACTTCGGAGAACACAGATACAGCAAAAAATTAAACCCAGCTTTATACAGAGCCCTCCACAACCCCAACTCCCTCCTAAGAGGCAGTGACTTTAATAGTTTGGTGCCTCTTTCTAGATCTTTGTGTGTTTGTGTGTGTGTGTGTGTATGCATGTGCAAGCATAAACTTTGCCCTCATATTTATGTTCATAAAGCAATACACTGTTTTAAATAACAAAAACATAAAAAACAAATGAAATTGTACCGCACAAAGTATTTCTTTGTCTCCCTTTAAGAAATAGTTTTTCCAAACTGTTACATATAGAATGGATAAACAAGTTACTACTGTATAGCACAGGGAATTATACCCAATATCCTGAGATAAACCATAATGGAAAAGAATATGAAAAAGAATGTATATGTAGGTGTAACTGAGTCACTTTGCTGCACCGCAGAAATTAACACAACATTGTAAATCAACTAGACTTCAATTAAAAAAATGAGTTTTTCCTTCCTGAACCTCAGGTTTTATAAGATTTTTGTCTGTCAAACACGTTCATTATTAAGAAACTACTCACTCATGTGTATTATTAAGGGCTGCTAATATGACTGCCAATCAGAATGAGATAACTAGTGTTAACTCACTGAGTTTAATAATTTTTGCTAAAGCAAAATATGACATTTTCTTACCATTTATGGCCTCATCTCTAGTAATTACAACTTCTGTTAGATTTTCTAAATAAAGAAAATGGCTCTTAACCTTCGTTGAGATCCCTAAGGAGCACCTGGCTGGGGACATCATGGCATTGTGTTGTGGGACCCAGGGGGCCTTAGGGAAGAATGTAATTGGGTAGTAGGGCTTTTTCTCGCAGACAGATGCTGAGATTTGCCTTCCTCCCATCATTTTCAGCCTGAAACCTCTCAACAGTCTGAGACGGATTAGTGCTGGTGTTTAGGGAATATGTTCTTTTCACCAGGCTGGGTTTCCATACTGGTAGAAGCAATAAAGTCCCACCACATTATGGAGGCCTCACACGCCGCCAGAACCCTGGCTAATCTAGACCGAGAGACTGTGCAAGATAAGTACCAGGACGGCGTGTACGTGCTGCACCCCCAGTACCGCACAAGGTAAGGCCGGGTAGAGCCGCTTTGTCCCTGTGGGGACGTAATGCTTCAAGGGCTTAATATTCTAACTTCTTTCTGCATAATTTAGATAAGTGAAATACCTTACAAATAAGTCAAATACCTTATTTACTGAAACAGTTTGCCCCTAATAACCTCAGAAGAATTGCAAGCTGTCGTGAAAGTATGGAACTAGCTAAATTACCAGGGTTATTTTATACCAGCGGCTTACCTTCAGGAAGGCTGCATTCACCTTTTATAATGTGTCTCACGTAAACTCTGTAATGCATATTTCTTCTTTGTTTCATTACATTTTTCATGTAAATCTAAGTTATTAACTGATTAGGGTTGTAGAGGTTGATCTGGATGAGAAGGAGCTAGGACCTTATTATATGCAGGCAACCAAATCAGCCTGGGCCTAGAACTCAAGGGACTAGAGAAAGCTTAGGCGACGTTATAAAAGCATGTATCGGAAGGAATAAGTTGTCATAAATTTGACTCATACTCCTTCTTAAGGTTATTTCTTTTGTTTGTTTTCTTAAGGTTATTTCTGGTTAGTATTTCCAGTTGTATCATTGCTAAGACAATAAATATAGAAAGGACCACAATGAAAAAACTACACATTTCTTAGATTTTTGTCAGGTACTTTAATACCTCAGAAAATAGCAAGAACTTTTTTTAACTTGAAAAATAGATTTCCTGGTTAATTCTAATTTGTAAATAAAATAATATGGTAATGTATTTTATGTGTTACATAATTGGGTGTGTATTATAAATAGCTTGCAAGTAATATACTATTGCAATTTTTTTAAATGTCATATACAAAGAAAGACTATGTTACTTTAAAATCTCATTTGCTCTGTTTCTGATAAACATTATTTTCCTTGATAAAAACAACCTCTTTCATGCATACTGAGTTTGAAACTACACTAGCATATGATTTAATTTCTTAAATACTTTTATTGATTTGTGTAATATTCTCATGGAACTCTTTGGAGGGTAATCTATGACATGTCACTTCATTGACCGCTAAGCGCATTACAGTTGATTTTGGTTGGTCTGCCTGCCTAGCTGTGTTTCCATCCTTTCAGAGAGAGCAGTGAGAACACTGCATATGTCTTTGCCAGAACTCCTTTAGGCTCCTCAGCAAACCCGTGCTTATAAAGCTTGCCTTAATTAAGTTTATTTTATGTCATATAAACCTGCTAAAATAAGCACCATCCAAAGAGAGTGCTGTCTAGATTCTTCTCACAGTAATAATGCATTTTTTCTGCTTCTTTTAAAAACTCTCTCCCCTGTTAGTCAGCCCATTAAAGCAGATGTCCTGTTTATTCATGGCCTTATGGGAGCAGCATTCAAAACGTGGCGCCAGCAGGACAATGATCGGGATTTAACTGAAAAGGTTTCAGAGGATGAAACCAAGTATACAACATGTTGGCCCAAGGTAAGGAAGCAGCTACCTCTGGTAGGCCACCCTTATCCTGACACACTGCTGTGTCACCGGCCTTTAGAGTCCTCATTGTGACGTGCTTTTCTCTTTTTACTGGGATTTTTTTTCCATGCAGTTTTCTTTTCCTTAGGGACACTTAGAATATGTTACATGAACAACTGGGCTTATCACTCTGTGTTGTATAATTTAGGGTACATTCTATGACTCTAAAAGAGTATTCTGTTAAGTAAAAAACGGGCAAAGGGCAAGGGCCAGTAATAGTTCACTTCCGATAAAAATATAATTCAAAAAATATATATATATATAATTCAATCAATAATATATTAATAACAGCTGGCTAGTTCTGTGATTTTAATAATTATAAAAATAGAAAGACTTTGAAGAAGTCATTCTGCTTTGGATTTCTCTGACATTATTTCTTCTAAAGAGCCTAAACGTTGGCATTAATTTACTGAATGAAATTTATCTAAAGCTCAGTGAAAACTGATGCTGTAAATATGTGTAAATAGTTCCTGGGGCTTTGTCCCACTGCTCCTTATCCACCTTCACAAGGGCTTACCAGCAGAAAGAGTGGTTGGCACTCTTTCTCTGGTGACACTGAAATATGGAGATGATGATAAACCTCGGATCCACAGAGACAGAACTGTAACTGTAATTAGTATCTGAGTTCTCAGGTCAAATGTAATTAGTATCTGAGTTCTCAGGTCAAATCTCTAACCTCCGTCACACTCTTCTGTCTGTCCTGAGATCATAGCTTTCTATTAAATGCTTTCAAAAAGCCAATTTGATCTAGACTCCAACAACAGGCCCTGCTTTTGGCTATAGCAGATTAAAATTGAGAATATTCTCTTGAAACCTGCATAGACCTTATGCAATATCACCTTATGAGCAGAGATACAAAAAGATAAAATGCTGGAGTTATTTTTCTAGTCACCTTTACACTTTACTCCAATGCAGTCTTTTAGTAGTTGTCAGTATTACCAGGGTCCTTTAGTTACGAATTTCAATTGCTAGGAAATAAGTGGAACAGTGGAAATTCATATCTTCCCTTTTGTACCTTTTATTTTACGTAGTCGTGGTTAGCAAGAGACTGTCCCGCTCTCCGAATTATATCTGTGGAGTATGACACCAGCCTTAGCGACTGGAGAGCAAGGTGCCCTATGGAAAGGTAACGCGGGAAGGGTCCAGGCCACAAGTGGGCCCTCTGGGAAGGAGGGGGGTTTTATCTTTGAGGCCACAGACAGGATTTTCTTATGGAAAACTAACCTAACCTTTCTTCTCTTCCTTAGAGAGGAAGTTAGCTATAAATAATGAAACTGTATAAGGCTTAGATATAGTGTCAATGTTGGGCTCCTAACGTGGTTCACTTAAAACTATTCTCATAGTAAGGACCATGGATTCGAGAGCAAAGTTTCCTTAATTCCTGGAAGTAAACATGGGGCTTTTGGCTTTTGTGTTCACAAGCATACCACCTAAAGGAAGCCAAGAGCGATGCTGAGCAATGTAGGCTCATGTCACTTGTACGTCGTATGTGCCAATTGTATGTACAGGAGAGAGCACTCAATTTCTGGGCTTCAGGGCCTAGACTATAGCCAGTTCTGCCTTTGACTCACTAACCATCTTAGGTCATTAAACTGGTCTGGGAGGTCTGGACTACAAATGGAGGGAGTTGGTCTGATCTGTGTCATCAAACTGTTATATATGCATGACCCCCACCTAGGTGCCAGAGGAATGGTGCTGAGGGTCAGCAGGCAAGACCCCAGGGCTCCTTCCCCAGGTCACCCAGAGGAGCTTGCATAAACCTTTATTTCGAAGAAAGGATTCTCCACATACACAGTAAAACTACCAGACCAGACAGCTTTAGAGTTCCCTTTTAGTTTGAAAATTACTTATTTGAAGTCTTGATTCTAATAGCTTTGTGCTGTTTCTAAGTAACAAACCAAAATGATGAAAGCTTAGTGTTTGTAACATAAATACAAGTAGAACTAAACAGCAATGACAGCTGACTCCACAGGTGAACTCACAAAGGACAGCATGGTCTCCGCTGATCCTTGTCAGGCCACCTAATGAGGAGGGACGCACACCCTAAGTGGTGGGGGCAATGGGGTGAGACCCAAGTTTGACCCGTGAAAATTGCCCGGTACGTTTTAGATGCCTAAACAATGCTTGTTTCATAAATATTCCCACCTATGCCAGTGTGACTAAGTTAGAAATGGGGAATGAGCAATTGCAGGAATCAACCGGAGAGAATAGAGGTATTCCTGACTCCAAATTGTAGCATGTAGAATTGGTCCAATAAACAAAAGATCTTGCCTTAAAAAGTGGATAGCAAAATTGGGGCAGGGGGAATCAATAGCCTCCTGTCATACCCGCTGTTTTCATTTTGTTCAGAAAGTCCATTGCGTTCAGGAGCAACGAACTTCTGAGGAAGCTCAGAGCTGCTGGTGTGGGGGATCGGCCAATGATTTGGGTATCACACAGCATGGGAGGCAAGTATGTTTCATTGTTGCCAAGTGAGCATTGTGAGGTTGTCAGCCATGCGAGCTCTCTGTTTTGTTTATCGGTAGCCCTTTTCCCCCCTAAATTAATGTTTTTGGCTATGGCTCCTTCCATGCTATTTGTTTTTCTAACAGGGGACAACTAGTAAAAACCCATACAAAAAGAAAATGAGATTGACAACTTAATGCTTTCATTAAGCACTAAGCTTGATAATGAGTAAATATCAGAAGCTGTCCATGGCGTACGTAAGCCCAACTTGTAAATATCTCTCAGCGTTCCTGGCTGGTCCCAGGGCCCGCCCCCTTTCTTCCCTGTTTCTCCAGCCACCGCAGAGTCCATCACTGCCCCTGTGCCCACAGCCCCAGCCCCCTGCATGCCTGCTTACCCCTCGCCCAAGCCTGCAGAAGTGGTGGTGTGATCACAGGTGTCCCCTCTTTGGTCCCAGTGCTGGCTTCCTAAGCCACATCCCCTGCTTCTCCCAACCCACTCCCAGTCCAGTGCTAAATGTTCACCATCCGCCTTGCAGAGGGCCTTTCAGCAGCCCTTGGCCTAGTTTATCTGATGAAATGCCCAGGACTGCTGACTCTTGAGTCTGGGCTTTTTGCTGAGAGAAAGGTGGATGTAGCTCTTTGTATCCTCAGAGACCGACTGTTACCATCCATGTTACCTTTGTGTTTCCCTATCAGCTCCAAGCCCAGGTTGGGGGACAGAAAAGAAGGTGCCTTCCTAGGTGCATTTTCCCACAGCAGCTTTGTTTTCTCCCCAGTGGATATGTGAAGACTATGTGTTTTTTAAATATTAGTGCTGTCCTAACGGAGTGGTCGTTAGTGGGCTGCTGTGGGTCGGTGGGGAGGCTGGCTGCTGCATATGCACTTCATTGATGGACACCCAACATGCAGTGCCTCTCTTCTCTGGGAGAGCGCATCCTGTGATGTAACATTCGCTTTACAAATGAGTCTCTAGAATCTTACCTGTTCGTAGTCTTGTGCTATATATTTTAGAGGATTGGGAGCATTACTAAGTGTTAATATTTTAAGGCCCTGTTTGTTGGGCTACAGAGAATTATTGTTTAAACTTTTTTAAAGAAAGCATCTCTTTTTCTGTATTTCTTGTTTGCCTTTTTTTTTTTAATAAGGAAAGGGAAATAGCTTATGCCTTGTTTTTCTTCTCTATGGCTAGGTCTTCTTGTCAAAAAGATGCTATTGGAAGCCTCTAAGAAGCCAGAAATGAGTACTATTATAAACAATACCAGAGGAATAATTTTTTATAGCGTCCCTCATCATGGATCCCACCTGGCTGAATACTCTGTTAATATTCGCTATCTTCTCTTTCCCTCTTTGGAAGTCAAAGAACTCAGCAAGGGTAATACTTTTTTTCTAAAGGGAATTGGCATTGTACTAACACCAGTTATACAGGAGAAGGAGGAAAACAGTTTTGACTAACAGTTTTAACTTGGCTGTATTACCTCATTTTACTATTTGTACGTCAATTGTGTTTAGACTATCATGGAAACTTTTTAGTTTGGGGTTAATTTTTCTTTGATACGTTCCCTTTTTGTTCTTAAGCCATTATCTGCTTAAGAAATATAACAATAATTTTAACACTATCTTAAATAGTTAAAATTTTTAAAGTTACATAATGTTTTTGCATTAAGTATTATTCCAAATAACCAAAGAACTGCTCTTTTCCACAAGTTTGGAAAAATCATCAACTGTTAAAATATACACGAGCTTTACAGATACTCATATTAATTATAAGGCACTATATTTGTTTGGGGTTAATAAGCATCTTCTCTTTCTCTGGAACACCTGTTAATCAGCATTTTGGGACCCCTGGCTTGAGCTTTAGTATACCATTGTCTTTTTGCTCATATGTTCTTTGTTCTGCTTTATGGAGAGTAATTGGACTTTATCTTCAAACCTTTTGTTGAATTTGATTTTTTTGCAGTCAGATTTTATCTTCCATAAGCTCTTTCTTGTTCTGTGATCCATTTTCTTTTGAAATCATTCTAAAGATACTAATTAGAGGTGTTTTTTTTTAAAAAAGTGTCTTCTGTGCCCAGGTTTTCTGTTTGCTCACCTGGTCTGTCTCTCTTAGGTGGTAGGCTTTCCTCTAAGACCTGGTGCTTCTTGGTCACCCTTTGATACTTGAGGATGGGGGACAGGAAGGGGATGGGTGCTCTGTGATTATAGACAGGCTCTGTTGATGGGAGGCTGTGCTTCAGAGTGGATGTGGAAGTGCCAGCCAGCACACCGGGGGAATCCCTCAGTCCCACACACCAAACTGCCCTGGGTACTGCTTCTGGTCAGCCAGCAATGTGAGAAAACTCTCCCGCTGACACTGGCCTCTAAGTTCTAGATTGGTTTTAGCCCTTTTCCTTCATCTTAATGGCTTCTTAGGAAGAAGAGAAAATAAGCCACTGTCTTGAATCAGAACCCTAATTTCCTCTCTAAATTTGGAAGGTTGATGCATTTTATTATGAACTAGATAAATAGATCTTGTTACAATCTCGCTCTCTATAATTTTACAGATTCTCCTGCACTTAAAACACTACAGGATGACTTTCTGGAGTTTGCAAAAGATAAAAACTTCCAGGTGCTGAGTTTTGTAGAAACACTACCAACCTACATTGGTAGCATGATTAAACTCCACGTGGTGCCCCTGGAATCAGCAGGTATTCACTCTTTTAAAACTTGTTTGTCCTTAGTTTCCTGGTTGGTGGTAATCATAAACGTCAACTTCTATATCCAGTTTCTCAGTTTTAGGAGACAGTTTTAGGAAGATTTAGATTCTGTTATTCTTTTAAGCCACAGATTAAAACTTCTCTGCAAACATTTAACCTTGGCATTCCCCTTCTCTCCTTTTATTTATCTGATTAGACAGCAAAGGTTAATTGGCTAACTCTGCGTTAGCTCTCAACAGTGAAATCTGCTGCATTAAAGTAAGAATACAGAGCTTTTCTATCAGCTAGATTAAAAGGAGCATTTCATTTAACAGATTGATAGCCGCCTGCAGGAACCTTAAAGAAATCAGCTAAAGGTGTGGAAGCTTAGTAAATAACTGGAAGATACATGCGGAATATTCAAGCAACAGAGATTTTGAAGGAAAAAACTAGTGTTAAAGTTCAGTGTCTTCCTCATCCTGGGACTGAGGGAAATGACCAGTACCTGCTACTGCAGAGCGCTGTAGTCTACTGCAGGCTCTGTGAGGGCAGAGCCCGAATCTCAGTTCTCCTTATAGCCTCCTGTGTTACTCTGAGCATAGTAAATAGCCCATTCATTTCACCCCCTGAAATCCTTTCCCCTCAACCTGGCGAACTCTTTAGTTTGCTTGTCAGACCCTTTTCTGATCACTTCAGGGGCTGGGTCACGTGCTGTCCTGGTAGCACTCCGCCATTACTGAGAGCTCTGGGCAGCCAGGCATGGTGCGTGTCTGGAACACCTGCCAGATGGTTCTTCTGTCTGCATAACAAGTTTTGTCCTACTTCATTATTATCTATATAAAATGAAAAAGGCTTGATATCCTATAGTGGAATCTGAAGAGACTTTACCTTAAAGCAATATGCCATAGGGTGAGGAACTGCTGTTTGGTAGTTGAAGAGTTCAAAGAACCTGAAGAGTTGAAAGAACATTGGCTAGTTTTTGGGTTTTTTTTTTAAGATGACTTTGGGAGCCTTTGGGAGCTTAAAGCAAAATTAATATTGTGGACCAGCTGCTGGTAGTGACATAGCCTTTTCATAATTCTGTCCACCCTTTCTTCTGTGTCACCAGGTGGCCTGTCTTCCTTCATAACCACCAGCTGCACTTCCTCACCTGGCTGGCCTCACTAGTACCTCCTGTCACTTCCATCTAGGTGGACTTGGTTAGGCTGAAACATCAAAAACTCAACCCGATCTCTCAAGCACCACATCATCTCCTTTGAGCATGGAGGGTCGGGTATAGAAGGGATTCATGTGAGACGTTCCCATTCGTTTCATCAGGGCAAGGGAGCTCATTATCAAGTTTCTAATATTAGCTCTAGAAATAGAAATGGTTCAGAGAAGTGTGGAATAACTTAGTAATAACCTGCAGTGTGTAAACGTTTTGAAGGTGACAGTGCTCAGGCTCTGTTCACTATTGAATCAGGAAATAGCACACACACAGAATTTATGAGAAAAGCATAAAATTATAATTACACCTACTGAGACTCCATTCTCACGTGATTAGTCAAATGCAGTTTAGTTACAGTCAAACTAAGTTCCTTTATCTCTTAAAAAGAGGTTCTCTATCACATCCAAATCAACATTTACAACTACCCATTTGGCCTCTTTCACTGTTGACAGGGGGCAGCTTATATTTTTACTTAAATTTTATTGACATTTTTGTTTTCTTCAGATCTAGGCATTGGAGATCTAATTCCTGTGGATGTTAACCATTTGAACATTTGTAAGCCAAAGAAAAAGGATGCTTTTTTGTACCAACGTACCTTACAATTCATCCGTGACACTTTAGCCAAAGACCTGGGAAACTGACAATTGTCTTCTTCTGTTTTCACACATGAACACAGTGCAAGAAACGTGGTGTTCTCTCTTTTTAAGCTCTACGCAATCATGCAAATGTAGTCATTATGGCATTAATGTGGCCTGGAGTATGTTGCAGGCAACAGAATATTGTTCTGTAAAACAAACCCAGAAGTGGCAATCAAAGAAAGAAGGGCTAGACTGGATTCTTCTGATTTAAAACACTTCCATATGTGCCAGTTTATGTTTTGCAATGTTGCCCCTGGTGAGAGGGAGCAAGCTGCTATGGCTAAAGGATGTGATCTGTGACTCTTGTCATCTGTGACTGTCCCTGGCTCATGCTGGGAGCAGCACTGATGGCTTCTGAAGGGAGAGCCGTCACCAGTTTACCACAGAAATGCCTGCTGGAGGGTGCCTAAAATGGAGAGAGAATGAACTAGAACATAAAGACTCTGTTTTGGGTCAGGGTTTCCATGTGCTGTAAATTTTTAAAACTTGTCAGTGTAAACTTTTGTGTAACATGTTAGCTTTGTTACATGCCTTGTCATCCATGGGTCATTTCCTTGTAAGTTTTTATTTTCATATTGCTGAGAACAAATATTTCTCTTTTTAAAAAATTTCTAGCCTATAATAATTCTTTCCAGACTGTAGCTACCTATACTTTTAATTTTTCCCAGATAATAAGAAATCCATTATTGATCAGAGTGTGAAATAAAACTATTCTAAGCTATTATATATATATTAGCAATATTTAATATCAAGATTCTCAGATTCTTTTTAGCTAAATAAAGTATACCGTTATTTCTTGCTCATTAGGAAATGGTATTAATTGGTCTCCAGCATGTGAGAAATAGGAAATCATACTGATGACTTTTTTAAAATAACAGCATTACTGAGATATAATTCACATACCATAAAAGTCACCCTTTTAAATGCACAGCTCATTGAGTTTTAGTGTGTTTACAGAGCTGTGCAACCATCACCAGTATCTGATTTCAGAACATTTCATCATCCCTCCAGATACCCCACACCCATTAGCAGTCACTCCTCCTCTCCCCTCCCCCAGCCCCTGGTAAACGCTAATCTTCTTCCTGTCTCTATGGATCTGCCTATTATGGACATTTCATATAAATGACAAGTTTTTTAAAATTTACAACACGTGGCCTTCTGTGTCTGGCTTCTTTCTCTTGGCATAATGTTCTGAAGGTTCTTCCATGGCGTAGCATGTATACATGCAGTAGGACTTTGTTCCTTTTTATGGCCAAATGATATCCCATTGTATGGACGTACCCCATTTGTTTATCCACTCATCAGTTGAGGGACATTTAAGTTCTTTCAGTGTCGGGGCTGTTACAAATAATGCTGCTGTTAACGTTCACGTACAGGTTTGTGTGTGGACATGTTGTCCATTCTCTTGGGTATATACTAGGAGTGGAACCGCTGGGTCGCGTTAAGCTTATGTCTTCCATTTTGAACATGATGGACATTTGTAAATGGGGTAGTCAAAGCTAAAAGGAGTACAGCATCTGAAGGGTAAACTGGGGGCATCAGTGAACCTTAACAACATCTAATTGTTTAATTATGCAGAAACCTAACAAGTGACTTAACTACTTGTTTTATGTAGCTACAGAGTGTGCTAGTTAGCTATCAACAATAAACTCTAGCTAATGGGATCACGTGGGGAGAGGGGCGTAGATAGGCTTGGTTCGTTTTCTTTTTTCCATGAACTATGGCAGATGTACCATGGCTGGAATATCTGTTCATTAACTCAGAGTAATGAGATGAAACCCCACTTCGTAAAATCTCAATATAGCCATTATAGCTGTGCTTTAAAAATAAGGTCTGGGAGAGAGATCCAGTGTACTTCTGAATGACTATAGCTTTTCAGGAAAGTCACTTACCATTTATGTTCGTTCTGTTTATGAAATGGATATGATGTATACAGATTCACTTCATCAGTCCTGTAAGATTTAAGTCAATAATGTTTTTAAAATAATCATCACCTGAAAAACTCTAAGAACACAAAGTATGAAAACATATACATTTGAAATAATTTTAAACTTAGACCATCAGTAAAATGGTTCTCCTAGTTCAATCAGCCTTGTTTAAATATCCTTTCTGGAAAAAATTTCAAATGAAGCTTCCTATTACCTTTCCCCTCCTGGGAAAAGTCTCTTTAAATGATCTATCCAGGAAGGAAATAAACAGAATACAGGTGTTAGCAGACTACTGAAAGCAAGCTGTAAATAAAATTCAGATGAAAAATGAATTATCCTTATCTATAAGCCCCTTACTTCTTTCTGATTACGTTGTCAATCCTAAAAGTTAAGGGCACCGAGTCCCCCCTTTACTCCAGTGTTAAAAAATCACCATAGAGAGAGAGTCAGACTACAAACGGAGGATCATGATGCCTTTCTTGACTCCATCTCAACCATTCACCCAAGGTCACAGCAACAGGCATAATATGGTGGAGGACGTGGCCCTCTGCTCAGGTCGGGGCGCCCATGGTAGTGGATGCCAGCACTGGTTTCCTGTTGTTGAGAAAGACAGCACAGTCACAGAGAGACGTGCATATCTCTTTTGAGCTTGGCTCATAATTTACAGTGCCCCTCAAAGTATTTCTAATTCCTAAAATTTGACTTTTAGGCATACCCTCCTGAATTTTCATCTCTTTGTAATATTAAATATGTTAATGTATGGTTTGGCTTTTATTGACATTTGGTATAAAAATTATGTCCATGAAAAAAATTTAAACATGTTCAATAAATGCAATTTTAATGTACTCAGTAAAACTGATTGCACCCTTATATTAGATGTTGAACACTCCCCAAAGCTAATCACTTAAAATCTATTAGAAATTTATTGTATAATTATAAATTGCCTTAATAAAGCAGAAGACATAAAAAGGCA
Organism: Mesoplodon mirus; assembly: GCF_964341445.2. Taxonomy (NCBI): domain Eukaryota; kingdom Metazoa; phylum Chordata; class Mammalia; order Artiodactyla; family Ziphiidae; genus Mesoplodon; species Mesoplodon mirus. The sequence continues at coordinate 9,398,112 of NC_138986.1, forward strand.
GTTTAATAACCAGGAAGTTTCCAAATTTAGAAAAAGCCATTCTTGTAAAAATTCCAGTTCTTAATCCGCTTTTAGCTTGGCCTTGGAGTTTAGAAACAGTGTCATGGAATTCAATACCTGGTTCCAAAGTTTGGAAACACTAAGCTTACTAGAACCTTTGATTTTTAATTTAATCCAAACTATTTCAGGATTGTTAAAGCTAATTTATAATGAAAGCTGGATACGCACTGATTCCTAGGATCATTAGAGAGTGCTGGATATGACTGTAATCTCTGAGCATAAAAAGCTTTGGGTATGTATACATCTAGATAGGTTTTAGAATATTTTGACATCTGGGATTACCAGATTAAAACATTTTTGAGAGTTCTGGACCAGGACGGTGACATAGGAGGCTCCTGAACTCCACAGACACCAAATTTACAGCTACACACGGAACAGTTCCCTCAGAGAGAAGTTCAGAAACTAGCTGAGCAACTCTTACGCGTTGGGTGAACGAGAAAATGCCCATGTTGAAATGGATGAGAAAGACTGAGACATACTGTCACCGTAAATCTCACCCTTGGCACAGTGAGATACAATCAGGAGGGAACACACAACCCCCAGCTTCTGCCTGAGTGAAGGGTTTGGGCCCAACGTCCAGTGCCCCAACTTTCAAGTCTTCCACCTGAAGGATGGACCGCCCCCCAAAAAACACCTAGCTTTGAAAGCCAACAGGGCTTGCGTCCACAAGACCCATAAGACTATAGCAAAGAAAGAAACAGTTCTAAATGGGCTTGCAAGGACTCACAGTGGCTCTCCCCACAGGGCTCAGCACAAGGGCAGCAAACAGAAATGCCCATCTCCCAGCCTTTTCCTGAAAGATGCCCATTTGCTTATCTTAAAAGCTGCGGCCTGAGAGTCAGGCTTCTAATTTAGCACACATCTAGAGGATGACTGTGATCTTCCCTGGGGACCAGGGAGGCTGGTGGTTCTGTCTCTGCGTTCTCCCTCTTGCCCACTCGAAGTTGTTGGTGTCTTCCTGGAAGGAGCTTCAACACATCCCTGGTGCCCTGACTTTTGTGGCTGTTACCCAGGGTGTGCACCTCTTGATTACTTGCCTCTGATGGCCAGCAAGCCTTGTGTTTGTGGATCCCACAGGACTGTACAAAGGAACGGTTCCATCCCCCTATTGCTCAGCACAGAGGGAACAGACAGAAACACCCATCTTCTAGTCTTTCCCTGGAAGGGTCTATTTGTATACTTGAAAAGCTGCTGCCTGAGGGTCCAGTTTCCAATCAGCCTGCATCTAGGTACTGACTGAGAATGTTCCCTTTGGAACACTGAGAGGTCTTAGCAGAACCTCAACTCCCGGGAGCCACTAAGAACAAAGAAGGCAGTTCAGACAGTCACAGAGTTTGAGAGATAACCAAGAGCTTGATGGGCTGAATCCTAGGTTCATCTCCTACATGAGACCACTCTGTCAAGACTGGGGACTTCCCTGGTGGCACAGTGGTTAAGAATCCGCCTGCCAGTGCAGGGGACACGGGTTCAATCCCTGGTCTGGGAAGATCCCACATGCTGCAGAGCAAGTAAGCCCGTGCGCCACAACTACTGAGCCTGCACTCTAGAGCCTGCGAGCCACAACTACTGAGCCCATGTGCTGCAACTACTGAGCCTGCGCACCCTAGAGCCCACGTGCTGTAGGGCCCACGTGCCACAACTACTGAGCCTGTGTGTCACAACTACTGAGCCCATGCCCTAGAACCCGCGTGCCACAACTACTGAGCCCATGCGCTGCAACTACTGAAGCCCACACGCTCTAGGGCCCATGTGCCACAACTACTGAAGCAAGCCCATGTGCCCTAGAGCCCACACGCCACAACTACTGAAGCCCGCATGCTGCAACTACTGAAGCCTGTGCACCTAGAGCCCATGCTCCACAACAAGAGAAGCCACTGCAGTGAGAAGCCCGTGCACTGCAATGAAGAGTAGCCCCTGCTCACCACAACTAGAGAAAGCCTGCATGTAATGAAGACCCCCCCCCAAAAAAAGACTGGGAGAGGTGGCTATTTTATCTAATGCACAGAAGCCAACACAGAGAGTCAAGGAAAATGAAGAAACAGAGGAATATGTTGCAAACAAAAGAATAAGATGAAACTCCAAAAACAGACCTTAATGAAATGGAGATAAATAAGTTCCAAATAATGGTCATAAAGATGCTCATCATGGTCAGGAGAGTAATGCATGAATAACGTGAGAATTTCAGCCAAAACATAGAAAATATAAGAAAGAATCAATCGGAAATCACAGAGCTGAAGAATACTGAACTGAAAAATGTAATAGAGGGGTTCAATGGCAGACCAGATCATGGGGAAGAAAGGATCAGCAAACTCAAAAAGACAGCAGTGGAATGCATCCAGAGGACAAAAAAAAAAAAAAAGGAATGAAAAAGAATGAAGACAGCTTAAGGGACCTATGGGATATCATCAAGCAGACTTGATACTTGCATTATAGAGGTTCCAGAAGGAGAAGAGAGAAAAAAGGGTCAGAAAGCTTATTCAAAGAAATAAAGGGTAAAATCTTTCCTAAGCAGGAATCCCAAAGGGTTCCAAATAAAATTAATTTAAAGAGACCCACAAACTTTGCTGTACACTGGAAACTAACACAACATTGTAAATCAACTATACTCCAATAAAAATTTTTAGAAAAACAAAAAAACAAAGCCCCAGGGAATTCCCTGGCAGTCCAGTGGTTAAGATTCTGTGCTTCCACTGCATGGGGCACAGGTTCAATCCCTGGTCAGGGAACTAAGAACCCACAAGCCGCACGGCAGGGCCAAAAAAAAAAAGAGCCCCACGCTGAGACACATTATAATTAAACTGTCAAAACAAGGAGAGAATCTTAAAAGCAGCAAGAGAAAAACAACTTGTTACGTACAAGAGAACCCCATAAGACTACCAGCAGATATTCTGCAGGACTTTTGCAGGCCAGAGAGGAGTGACACAATATATTACAAGTGCTGAAAGAAACCAAGAATACTCTACCTGGCAAAGTTGTTCTTCAGAGTGGAAGAAGGATGGAGTTTTTCAGAAAAGCAAAAGCTGAAGGAGTTCATCACTACCAGACCAGACTTACGAGGAATGTTAAAGGGACTTCTTCATGCTGAAATGAAAGGACACTATTTAGTAACAGGAAAACATATGAAAGCATAAGTCTCACTAGTAAATGTAAATACAGATGGTCCCGACTCACAATGGTTCAACCTAATGATTTTTCGATTTTATGATGGTGCAAAAGTGGTGTGCATTCAGTAGAAACCGTACTTCAAATTTTGATCTTTTCCTGGGCTACCAATATATGGTACGATACTCTTATCAGCCACATGATCACAAGGGTAAACAACTGATACACTTAAAACCGTTCTGTACCCATACAATCATTCTGTTTTTTACTTTCAGTATTCCATAAATTACATGAGATATTCAACACTTTATTATAACATAGGCTTTGTGTTAGATGATTTTGCCCAACTGTAGGCTAATGTAAGTGTTGTGAGCCTACATTTAAGGTAGGCTAGGCTAAGTTATGATTTTTAGCAGGTTAGGTGTTTTAAATGCATTTTCAAATTACAATATTTTCAATTTACGATGGATTTATCAGGGTGTAACCCCATCGTACATTGACCCATGGCCATGTCGGCCTGCTACTAAGTAAGAGGCATTCCTATTACAGATCAAGGAGGACTGGAGAAAGAAAGCACAGATCTGTACAGGGTTGCACTGCAGTTGTCAATCTGAGTGTTCTCAATTTGGTCATCATAAAAAAATGGGGAGAAGGATATTCCTGGACTCATTAATACTACTGTATCTTGTCACCTGGGGCCCAAAAGAGTTGGTGGAATCCAGAAACTTTTCAGTCTCTCTAAAGAGGATAGCGTTTGCCCATATGTTGAGAGAAAGCCCTTAAACAAAGAAGGTGAGAAACCTGGGACCAAAGCACCCAAGATTCAGTGTCTTGTTACTCCACATGTTGTGCAACACACACACTGGTGTACTGCTCTGAAGAAACAGTGTACTAAGGAAAATAAGGAAGAGGCTGCAGAATATGCTATGCCTTTGGCCAAGAGAATGAAGGAAGCCAAAGCAAAACGCCAGGAACAGATTGCCAAGAGATGGAGGCTGATGTCTCTGAGAGTTTTGACCTCTAAGTCTTGGGTCCAGTCAAAAATGCAGTGTTCTAAGAGTAATCAATAAGATCAGACATCAGAAGAAAATTGTATGGAACCACAAAAGACCCTGAATAGCCATAGCAATTTTGAAAAAAAAAAAGCTGTAGGCATCACTCTTCCTGATTTCAAACTACATTTCAAAGCTATAGTAATCAAAACACTGTGGTTTGGCATAAAAGCAGACAATAGATCAATGGAACAGAATATAGAGCACAGAAACAAACTCATGCACATATGGTCAATTAATTTATGACAAAGGAGCCAAGAATACACAGTGGGAAAAGGATGGTTGGGAAAACTGGACAGCCACATGCAAAAGAATAAAACTGGACCACTGTCTTACACCACACATAAAAATCAACTAAAAATTGATTAAAGACTTGAACTTAAGACCTGAAACCATAAACCTCCTAGAAGGGAACAAAGGTAAGCCCCTTGACACCAGTCTTGGCAATGATTTTTTAGATTTGACTGTAAAAACAAAGGCAACAAAAACAAAAATAAGCAAGTAGGACTACATCAAACTAAAAAGCTTCTGCACAGCAAAAGAAACCATCAACAAAATGAAAAGGCAACCTACAGAAAGGGAGAAAATATTTGCAAATCTTATATTTGATAAGGGGTTAATATTTTAAAACTATAAAGAATTCAGCTCAATAGCAAAAATCAAACAATATGATTTAAAAATGGGCAGAGGAACTGAATATTTTTCCAAACAAGATATACAATGGCCAACAGGTACATGAAAAAGTGCTTAACATCACTAATCATCAGGGAAATACAAATCAAAACCACAATGAGATACCCCAATACATCTGTTAGAATGGTAATCATCAAAAAGACAAAGGATATCAAGTGTTGGTAAGGATGTAGAGAAAAGGGAACCCTGCACACTGTTGGTGGGAATGTAAATTGTTGCAGCCACTATGGAAACCAGTATGGAGGTTCCTCAAAAAATTATAAAAAGAACTACCGTATGATTCAGCAATCCCACTTCTAGGTATATATCCAAAGGAAAGGCAAACAGGATATCGAACAGATATCTGCACTCCCATGTTAATTGCTACATTATTCACAATAGCCAAGGTATGGAACCTAAGTGTCCATCAATGGATGAAGGGATAAAGAAGGTGTAGTATATACATACAGTGGAATATTTTTCAGCCATGAGAAAGAAGGAAACCCTGCCATTTGCAACATGGTTGGAACTTGAGAGCATTGTGCTAAGTGAAATAAGCCAGACAGAGAAAGACAAATACTGCATAGTACCACTTATATGTGGAATCTGGAAAAAAAAAAAAAAAAGTCAAACACATAGAAAGAGTGGTTGCCAGGGCCTGGGTGAGGGGCAGGATGGGAAGTGGGGAGAGGTTCATAAAAGGGTACAAAAACTTTAAGTTTTAAGTTGAATAAGGTCTGAGGATCTAATGTAAAACATGGTGAAATGGTGGCTCTTGTTGATAACACTATATTCTATTGTATAATTGAAATTAGCAGAGTATAAAACTTAAATATTCTTATCAAAAAAAGAAAAGAAAAAGAAAAAATGTGTGAGGTGATTGATGTGTTAGTTAACTAGATGGGAAGTATTCTTCCACAATATATACATATATCAAATCATCACAATGTACACTTTAAATATCTTAGTTTTATATACCTCAATGAAGCTAAATTTTTAAAATTTTAATTAAAAAAATTTAACATATTGAAAGCTTCTAAGAATTTTATTCTGTTTATTCTCCCTCAAGTCCATTTCTCCTGTTTCTGTTTCAGGTAATTCATTACATTTCATTCAAGCAGGACCTTTTTCAGTAGTTTTGACTTCTCCTCCCCACATATGATTAATTACCAAATGCTGTCCACTCTGCTCCAAAGGTCCCAGAATCCTTTTCCATTTCTACTGCCCAGACTCCAGTTCAGATGTTCACATTTGGCCTGGACTGTAATACCCTCCTAATTGGTTCCTTATTCTAATGATAAAACAGAACTGTAATTCAGTGAATACATTTTGAGTACTTACACACCAAGTGTTGCTTTATATAAGAATACAAGGTAGCTTTATTAGCCATATTTCAGAGATAGGAAAACCAAGCATTAAAAAAAAATTCATAAAACTGGCCCGAAGTCTCAAAGCTACTGAGCATTAAGGTTAAACCCAGGTTTTATTTTAAAATCTATGCATATGCATTGCAATATAGTCACAGAAAGTTTCTAACATTAACTTTAAAAACTGACAAAAAGGGACTTCCCTGGTGGCACAGTGGTTAAGAATCCACCTTCCAATGCAGGGGACACGGGTTCGAGCCCTGGTCTGGGAAGATCCCACATGCTGCGGAGCAATTAAGCCCATGCGCCACAACTACTGAGCCTGTGCTCTAGAGTCTGCGAGCCACAGATACTGAAGCCTGTGTGCCTAGAGCCTGTGCTCTGCAACAAGAGAAGCCACCGCAACGAGAAGGCTGTGCACCACCACGAAGAACAGCCCCCGCTCACTGCAACTAGAGAAAGCCCGCACAGAGCAATGAAGACCCAACACAGCCAAAAATAAATAAATAAATAAATTTACAAAAAGAAAAAGAAAAAAAAAAATAGAAGGTTGAAATATCTTCAGAAATACGAAAATATTCAGTGACTTAGATTTTAGAAAGTGCCAAAAATAGCTTCTCAAAAGAAGGCTGAAATTAGATTAGCTACAACCAAAGATAATTAGTGAACTGGAAGAGAGGTCACAAAAATTTATCCAGAATTCAGCACAGAGAGACAAAAAAGATGGAAAATACAGAAGACTAAGGATATTGTCAAGTAAGATGATAACAAATTCTATGTTTCATTTGAGTACCAAAAGGAGAAGAGAAAAAGCATGTCCCAGAGGCAATATCTGAAGAGATAATGGTTAAAAAGTTTCCAGAACTGATGAAAGGCACCAATCCACAGATTCAAAAAGTTCAACTAATTCAAAGCAGAGCAAATAAAAATAAATTCACATCTATACACAGCATAGTGAAACTGCAGAAAAGCCAACACAGGAGGAAAACCTTAAAAGTAGAGTAAAAAAAGTGTAAAGGAGTAACAGTTAAGATTGCTACTGTTGAGAAGTCATCAGTCAATGGAAGCTAGAAGAACACCTGCAGTATTGCCAAAAACCACTCCCACCCTAGAATAATACATTCAGTAAAGATAATGTCATTTAAAATATTAAGATAAAATAGATCTTTTATATAAATTAAAACTGTACCACCAGCAGATCTTCATTCATGGAAATGTTAAGGGATGTACTTCAGGTAGAAGGTAAATGAGTGATCTAGCCAGAGGTGCTGAGATTCAAGAAATGCAGAGTGAAAGAAGAGGCAACTATTTGGATAAAATAAACGAACACTGATTGTATAAAACAATAATAGTGTCTTGAGTAGGTGTTAAAATATATAAAATTAAAATACACAGTAACTACAGTTGGGATGGTATAAATGGAGTTAAAGTTTTCCAAAGTCATCACATTATTCAGGAGGAAGGTAAAAATAATGATTAAATTCTGGAAGTGTAATGTTAATACATGTTATAATTTCTAAAATAACCAATAAAAATGTAACCAACAAAAATAGGGTATAATGACTTCCAAATTAGGAGAGGACAAAAAGAAGAATGATAAAAATTCAAAAGAAGGCATGAAAAGATGGGAAAAGAAACAAGAAACAGTAAAAAGAGAAAGCATAAGATTGGATGTTAAATTTAAGCCCAAATATAGCAATTACTACATTAAATGTAATGGACTAAATACCCTAGTTAGAAGATAAATATGCCAGGCTAGATAAGAAAACAACACTCAATTATATGCTGTTTATAAGAGACCATCTAAAGCATGAGGGCACCAAGAGCTTCAAAATAGAATAAAAACTATAGACACAGTTTACTTTCCTGGTGAACTCTACCAAAAATTTAAGGAGAAAATTATGTCAATGTTATCATATTCTTTCAGTTAATAGAAAAGAGTGTACTCCCCAACTCTTGAGGTTAGTGTAACTTGGATACCTAAACCATACAAAGTCAGGACAAAAAAGAGAAAGTTACAGGCCAATCTCACTTAATAATATAGTTGCAAAAATCTTAAACAAAAATATTGACAAACTAAGTGCAGCAATATTTTAAAAGGTAATCTGTCCAAGTTGGATTTATACCAAGAATGCAAGGTTGTTTAGCATTGGAGAATTGATCAGTGTAATTTGCCATATTAACAAACAAAAGGAGAAAAAAAATCATTTCAGTACACGTAGAAAATGTCTTTGATAAAATTTAACCACCATTCATGAAAAAGATAAATTTAGTAATCCAGAAAGAGAATTTTCTTAATATAGTAAAGGGTGTCTAAAGAACAAAAAACAATAAACATCATACTTAATGGCAAAAATATTAACATTTTCCCTTAGAGAAGAAGAGTAACACAAGAACGCCTATTACCAATGTTTTTATTTAACGTTGTAATAAATGTCCTAGCCAGCTCTGTAAGGCAAGAAAAAGACATAAAACTTACAAGGATGGGAAAGGAAGAAACAAAACTCATTATTTGCAGGTAACTGTCTACAAAGAAAATCCAAAGAATCCACATACACCATATTTTATCAATTTAAAGACATTAAATACATTTAACATCTCTGTGGGTGGGCTACATCTCACAATAGATGAGTCATAATTAAGTTGGAAGCCTTCTGGCTTAGGCTGTTCAGGCTGCTATAACAAACCACCACAGACTGGGTGGCGTATAAACAACAAACATTTATTTCTCACAGTTCTGGAGGCTGGAGGTCCAACAACAAGACAACAGCATTGTCACGTTCTGGTGAGGGCCCTCTTCTTGTTTCACAGCTGGGACCTTCTCACTGTGTCCTCACATGGTGAAAGGGGTGAGGGATCTCAAGGGGTCTCTTTTATAAGAACAGTAATCCCACTCGTTAGGGCTCTATCCTCATGACTTAGAACGTCCCAAAGGCTCCACCTCCTAACACTGTCATCTTTAGGGGTTAAATTTTCAGCATATGAGTTTTGGGAGGAAACAAACATTCAGACCATAGCACTTTCTTAGGACCTATGTGGGAAAAGAATCAAGAAAAGAGTGGATATATGTATAACTCATTCACTTTGCTATACAACAGAAACTAACACAACACTGTAAAAAAAACTATACTCCAATAAAAATTAATTTAAAAAAATAGCATGTAAATTATCTCATAATTGATGGTATATTGAAATACAGTAAATTGTTAGATTTTTATGACAGTTTATATAAAAGCAAGGTTGTTTGATGCAGTCAATACACAAAAAACTTATATTTAAGTATACTAGCAAAAAATAGCAAATGAATTTTAAAGTAAGAATTATTGTTAACTGTTAGATAAAACCATGGTATTAAGGTTATAAAAGAAAATATTATTTAGAGATAAGAAAGTAGGAGTCAAATATCATGATAGCAGAATTTTAAAAAATATTTCAGCAGGGCTTCCCTGGTGGGGCAGTGGTTGAGAGTCCGCCTGCCGATGCAGGGGACACGGGTTCGTGCCCCGGTCTGGGAAGATCCCACATGCCGCGGAGCGGCTGGGCCTGTGAGCCATGGCCGCTAAGCCTGCGCGTCCGGAGCCTGTGCTCCGCAACGGGACAGGCCACAGCAGTGAGAGGCCCGCGTACCACAAAAAAAAAAAAAAAAAAAAAAAAAATTTCAGCAAAGGAAATAAATAAACCAAATATAGCAAAATGTTAAATTACTATTAAATCCTGGTGATGGATATATGAGAGTTCAAATTATTCACTCTGATTTCATGTATGTTTGAAAATTTTTAAAAGTTAAAAACTTTGAGAAACATTAATGGAATACTTAAGTGGAGAAATATACCATGTTCTTAGACTAAAGGGTCAGTACTGTAAAGATGTCCATTCTATTTCATGAAGTCCCAGTAAAAAATTCCAATAGGTTTTAGTTTTTAAACAGGACTTGATGAATTGATTCCAAAATTTTTATATGAAAATGCTAAGGATCAAGAATAGAAGGGCTTGTTTTACCAGATATCAAAGAAATAATACAACATGATATTGACACAGATTGACAGGTAGACCAGTGGCACAAGAGGAGAGAGCCCAGGAAGCAGAGACTCTGTAATGGCAGTGTGAGCAGCTAAGGAAACCTCTCCCCCAGAGAAAGAGATCTATTAAACTAGTCAAAGGTAGCAAAGACAATCATTCAAATGTCTAGAGATTGATCAAAAGACAACAAATTGAGAAGCCTTTTATTCAACAAAATCTAAGGATTCTCAGTAAGAACAATGGGAGGCCACTATATTAGAGTTAGAACTAGAGCCTGCACCCATCCCCTGACAGAAGTGCCTTCCAGAAAGACCTGTTCCATTGGGGGACAGTGGAACGAACACATGGTATGTCACACACCACACACTTTTTTACCCTACAACTAAAAAACATTTTTATTTTGTATTGATGAAATCACTAGAAAACTCAATCCTGCACTTGACCATGGAGCAAACCTCAATAAATTTTAAAAAGTAGATGTTTATCTAGGCCATATTCTCAGGTCATAATCCAATAAAATTAGGAGGAAACAATTTTAAAATGCCAGACAAACTCTTAACTATTGGAAAATTGCACAGTCTTCCTTGAATCAAAGAGAAACTAAAAGCAAATTACAGTCCAGAGATGAATGAAATAGACTATTTCATGCTAATATGTGTAGGGTGCAGTTAAAGTTACAATCAGGGGAAAATATATAACTTTAAATGTCTTTATTGTTAAGCAAGACTAAAAATAATGAAACCCAGTGCTAGCTTTAATTAAGAAATTAGGAAAATGACAAAACTAAACAAAAAGTAGAAAAGGATGCAAATTAAAGATAAATTGAAGTTAATGAAAAATGTTTTAAAAACCAACAAAATAAAAATTAACAATAGAAAGGATATACAAATACCAATGTTGTTATTTGAAAATGTCAAAAAAAAACTGGGTAACACCTTGAGAAACCCAATTAAGAAAGAGAGAGCAATGGTTTGTTATTTAATAAATGGTACAGTATAACTATCACTGAGGAGGATGTTGGACCCCCTACCTCACACCATTTATAAATGATGTTCCAGATGCTCTGAAATACTGCTATTAGCCCAGGCAAAGTCTGTAATCTTAAGCACGCTACACTCAGATTTATTTAGGTCTTTTTGCCACTTACTACTTCTATTATCTACATAAACAGATAAAAATCCTAACAATAAAATCCTAAACTGTCATTTAAGGTGCTCTGAAATTCTTTCCCATCAGCTCATTCTTTCCATGTACATACATCCACTTTGCTACATGTCATATTCTTAATCCTCTTCTCTCAAATCTCCCCTGGTCCTCTGTTCACAATTAATCACTCTCTCATTTGTAGTCTCCTACCTCATGGAGATAGAGCTGATTATATAACTGCCAACAGTTTGCCTTGTATGAGGATGAGTTTCAATCCATGACCTTGGGAAAGGAAGGTACTGTAACCAGCCGTTTCCTTCTTCCGTATCCAACTCCCAGGCACTCAGATTAAATGAATTCAATATAGTCCTTACTGGTCAGGAAGGACTGGGCATCTTTATGATGTGGAGATTGTCAGTATATTCTTATTGCTGAAAGAAATCAGAGAACATTTATGACCTAAATTTTGTCTATTAATTAGCTAAGAACAAACCTAGACAGAACTGGAAGATTGTTTACTCCTTTCTCCAGTCTTCTATGAAGTAATGTACTCAAGCCACCCCAGCAATCTAAGTTTGCTATAAGATCCTATAGAAAATGAATCCCAGCATCTCTCAGCATTATAGCATAAAGTTATTGTATATGTTATGGCTGTGGTCCCTGCTAGCAGCCTTCAACTCATAAATTCTGAACCAAATTATTACTTTTATGTTGCTTCAACTTAATTTGATGGTTGAAAAAAGAAACAAAACCAAAACCTCAGAGGAATAACTAGTAATTGCATTTCATCCAGAATAAAAGGCTAGCTTTGGAAGATATCCCAAGGTTCTCTTCATATCTGAAAAGAAATAAGCCACATTTAAAAAAAAGATAAAACATTTAATGTTTTTTTTTTTTACAATTTCAGTACAAATTATCACTTCAAATAAACATTAGGGTTTTTATTCATTGCTAGTCATCCAGTAAGATCCAATAAGTAATTTCTGCAGTCCTTTCTAATAGAATTACTTCATTATAAAGCAAATGTTTTAATACATTACCTTGCTTATACACAGGTCAGGAGAATTTTAAGTGTCGTGAACTTCAACAACTTTAAACTTTCACAGGACTTTCTTGGGAAGGTGTCCTTGTTTCAATAATTTACTGGAACAAATTTTTTTAAATTGGCAAGAAGTCCAGGAAGATTATACTGTAAAAAGAGAATCTAATTGGGGTCAGGGAGACAATGCCGAATTGTAAAGTCTGTGCCTAAAATACTGTGGTGGACTGTAACACCTTACACAACAGTAATGAAGTAAACTGCAAGGTCACAATAAAAAGGCTGGTGTGGGAACATCAAAGAAAGATTAAAAATAAAAACCACGGAATGAAATCCCCAGGATGGCAGCTGCTCATTGTCGAGATTATTCAACCAACTCTACTGCTAACCTAGGAAAGATACCCACTGTTAAGCACTGATTTAAAAAATAAGGCAATTCCAATTGTCTTTAAAAAAAAAAAAAATGAACGTTAAGTACAAGAACCTTACATATTATCAACTCAAAATCCAGTCTCTGTTATTCATTAAACCTCAACAGCCATGAGCAAATAATATTCATTTCTTAATGTTAAACTACTTGTAATTTTTCCTGTGACCTGCCTCAATACAGTTCTGTGTGTTAATACTTACTGTCAGATTCTTAAGAACTATTTGTGTGATGAACACCTATCTTAAATGAAATTCTGTTCTGTGTACCATTTATTGGCTATTTGCTATCTAGAACAAAAAAGAAACCTGAAAATTAAGCATTGGAAGCAACTTTTGTGGTGCTTACTTTCCCCCTGCTTTTCTGACTCACTGTTACATAGATATGCCTTCAAATTCACCTCCTTTTTAGTAGGAAAAGAGGTTATGGAGCAAAGAGTGTTTAAATTAAGAAATCTTCAATTCCATTCCCAACTATGCCCTTTAGAAGTGACGCGAATCCTGGTAAATGATTTACCTTTCCAGAGCCTCTTACCCATCTTGCCTCCTTTCTCCTCCTAACGCTTTCAAGGATCGCACTGTTTACTTCTTGCATTTCTCAGAGAGGTAAAAATGATATAAAGCATGTAAGTGCTAGAGAAGGTGTCCTAATCAGCTAAGGCTAAAAACACCATCTTTTACTACTGGTTAACTACTCATATTATCTATTTATCTCTATGGGTCACTAATATCTTTTTCTTTTATTAGTTTTCAGATGAAATGAGATAGTTTTGTTTTTGTATAATCTGTAATGTATCTTGATAGTGGCAATGAGAGTTATTTCTGAAATCCCAGGGGTCTGATCAGTAAAAGGAGCCTGCCATCCTAACCATTAGCTCTGAGTACAGGAATTCCCTGGTCACATTAGGGATAACACAGAACCATTGCTGTATGATTCTATGACATGAAAGACTCCTAAACATAGTAGGTGGCACACTGAGATTTTGCCAGTAAATTTCTTATCAGCAAAACTATGATATCTGCTCCAAGTGAGTTCTAGGCCTTATAACATTCTTTTAAAAATGTAAAGCAGTATGGTGATGTCTTTTTTAAAGACTGAATAGGTAAGAAGTGGGGTTGGAAATGTACAGGAAAAAAAACTAATAAAAATATAGATAAGCTGGGGCTTCCCTGGTGGCGCAGTGGTTGAGAGTCCGCCTGCCGATGCAGGGGACACGGGTTCGTGCCCTGGTCCGGGAAGATCCCACATGCCGCAGAGCGGCTGGGCCCGTGAGCCATGGCCCCTGAGACTGCGCGTCCGGAGCCTGTGCTCTGCAACGGGAGAGACCACAACAGTGAGAGGCCCGTGTACCGCCAAAAAAAAAAAAAAAAAAAGGAATATAGATAAGCTAACTCAGAATATCCTGAGGTTTCTTACATATGGGGACATGTGGTAACTTTCCTTCCTGAAGCCACAGCTAGGTAGACCAGACTAAAACAAATATTCTTCAAATTATAATAATGAAAATCAGTACTTGTACGTACCAGTATGAGTTTTCACACTTTGTGCTTTTTCTGAATATGGAATACAAGGAGAAAAAGAAAGCCATGAGGTTTTATTTAATAGGGAATAGAGAGTGTGTAAAAACTGGTAGCACACCAGAGCTCAGGACTGTAGCAATTTATGGGACATGCAAAGTCTAAGACATGGTACAGGAGACTTAGGCAGTTGGAGCTCAGGTGAAGCTAATGGTATATGCTCCAGAACTAAAGCAGGGAATGACGCCATCTCCCCCAGGACGCACACATAATCACGGCTAATACACATGTACATAAATAAACACAAGGGCTCCCAGGAATGTACAGTCTAATTTTTGGTGGACCTATTTGCTGCTTCCTACTCTGATATCTTTTTTAACCTGGTGTCAGCAGCCAGGTACAGATCTTAATGGTCCCAACCACCTTTTAGTGGAATCCTTACATTATGCATCAACCTTCAGGTGGGTCACCAAAAAGTTATTCCAAATCTGTAAAATACAAACAATATTAAAAAAAAAAAACTCACCACATACAAACATAACTTGAACAATCGTTTAAAATTCAGTGGGAGGGAAATTCTTGAGCATTATCGGCTAGATTCTCTTTCCTAAAATCCATATACTGAATCTACCCAGAGGTTTCTCACACCCTGAGAGGAAACTTAACATGCACGAGTCTGGAATAAAACATATTTTGGTGGCTGAATAATAATCTTACTGAATAAGAGACAATTTTTGTAAACTACACAAGAGTATCAATGTTTCTTCAGTGTGCCTTTAACTAGATGTCTATTTCAACTGGGGAGTTGAGACCAATGGGCTTTCCCCTGTAAAGGTGAGGCCAGGGGGAGAAGGCACACATCCTGTGGGAGAGCTGCTGTTGGAGTTTCCCAGTCATGTTTTCGCCAGTGGGTCAAACACCTGCAGCACCGTCCTCTCGTCCTTGTCACTGGCTGTCACCCAGTGACCGAAGTCTTTTTCTCTGTGCTCCAGTGGCAGCTCCTGGGCAGGTGAGGCACTGACTTGCTGGGGGGCTGTGTGTGCTCTTCTGAGGTTCCTGTTCCCCGAGTCCAGGGGGTCAGGGCTCTTGGGAAGGCAGGAGTTATTGAACAGGTTACGGTGGTGGAGAAGGCTCCAGAAGGGATCCTGATAATCCTGATAATCACCGAGGAGGGGGGCGGCCTCTGGCTTCGTGTCCTTGGTGCCATCAGCCTCAGGGCTTGCAGGTGATGAAAGGCCAAGGAAAGCCGGCTGGGGGAAGAGCGCGCCCCCAGCAGGCAGGGGTGCGGGGGGACAGTCGCTGCTGGGGCTGCTGCAGGGGGGCCCCTGGAGAAGCTGGCAGTTGCTCTGCAGCACCTGCAGGTGCAAGGCCGCCGGCGCCGACTTCTTCCTCCGCGGGGGCACCTGGGGCACGAGGGGCGGGGCCTCCGGAGGGGGCGGGGCGGCCGCGGTCGGGGCCTCGTCCGGCGCTGGCTTCCCGGAGGCAGCGGCACCTTTCCCGGGCTGAAGTGTTCTCGGTTTGGGAACGGGAGGGACTGTCGCTACAGGAGGGGTGTCGAGGCTCGTCTCCGGGGGCCCGATTGTAAAATGGACGGCCTGATGCCCAAACTGTTCTTCTGGTGACGCGGGCTAAGAAAAGGCACGACAAAGAGCGTCAATAAGCAGCCCGCCCCGGGAAGCTGGGAATCAGAGCACACAGACGCTGTCCACAGGCGAACAGAGGAGGGGACAAGCGGACATTCTAGCAAATTCAGGATTTGAGAATGTCTGGGATGCGGGAGCGTGACCAGGCAGGACGGAGCATGGGAGAAACACACGTATCAAGGAGGACCAGCAGGTCCGATGAAATATGAGTGGGAACTTTCAAACCAGGGCCACCGTGAATAATCTGAAACAAGTTTCTGTTACCTAGGAAACGGGGTGATGCTCTTCCTTTCTTAACAGCAAACCTCTCTGAAAACTTTTCTTCGAGGCCGCAGCTTTGATAATTCAGTCTGTACCACACTAAGGTGAAGGAGCTTATGTCACGGCATTAAACAATAGAAGGACTAATGGGTATACTTGCTCCTTGAATCTTTGATATTTAAATAAAGAAGAATGGAAATTTTCATACAGGAACTTCACTTCCTTGGTTCTGATTCAAAAAGATCACAAAGAAAACAAATGCACGAGGCCAGAGGAAACTCTTGTACACACACGGCTGTCGGTAGCTTAAGCGTCCGCATTTCAGTACTTCCACTGGTTCTTTAGGAAACTAGCTGCAAAAACGACCCTTTCTCCGACAGCCTTTTACTGCAGCTCCTGTGCTGTGGGTGGGGAAACTGAATCCATTTCTACCCCTGGCTTTGAAGACAAAGCGAGAATAGAGAAGAGGAGGAAAGAGGTCTGTTGTGTAAGGAGGCGTGGAAAATAGGCAGATGAATGTGCAGACGTGGGACAGCGAGCAACCCAGAAAACACAAAGCAGGCTCTGTAAGGACCACGCGCCCAAACCACGCTCATGCTTTCTACAGGTGGAAAAGCAGCCATTCTGTAATGACCAGCCAAGGGATTACCAGGAGTCCGTGACTAGCACACTGAGCTCAAACGGAAGATCCAGATGTCTCTAGAGGTGCCAGTCTTTGGGCTGCTACTGTCCTGACAAACTCATGTCTTTGAAGCAGCAAGCAAGGCTGAGAAGCTTGAGAGCGAGAGCAAAAAACAATCTGCAAGAAAAGTGGCAAGAAAAGCTGTCGAGCCTCCAGGGTCCGGGGCCGCACAAGCGCTTGTCAACAAACATGGCCAGTCCAGGAACCGGTGATTGTTTTTCTAATGCAGATAAAAATCTGTACAAGTCAAACCGTGGGCATAGGACACAGACCACACACAAATGGGAATCATTGGGACGCTTGGAATAAAGCACCCCATGGTGGTTCGGTTTGGGAACTGAAATGGAACATTTGGGCAGTGTGATACTGCCAAGCTGTTCCTGACTCGGTGAGAAATTCCCAATGTTTCTGCTCAGCTTGAGCCAAGAAGCAGCAGGGATGCGAAGAAGAAAGCGATTGCTGGGCATTTTCCTCAAGGATGGGGCTGTGTCCGGGACTCGTGAACATGTATAAAGAGACCAGACCCATCGGAGACGTAATTCTTATCTAACAAGACATTTGAGCAACCCAGGAGCAACAGGCTTGTGCAACCAGGTTCTTACCTTTCCTGTCCTCCTCAAGGTTGGCTTCTTGATGGCAGGAACTCTGGGTGCGGGCCGACGGGGCAGGAGTGGGGCCACCCCCGCTGTGGGCTCTGGTTTGGAGGATCCCTGGTCCCTCAAGGCTGTGGCATTTAGGGCTTCTCCTGGGGCACCTGAAACATACAATTGCATGGCTAAAGTGTAAAGGACAAGGCATCGAATTATCCTTATTCTAAGGATAATTTACTAATGCAATGTATTTCTTTGCTATCTAAAAATAAATCTTTGAAGGTTGTCAGGACCAACCACTAGGTTTGGCCCCCAGCTTCTCATTCTCACCTTCTCAACAGGGATGGTGATCTAGGGTCTGTGGAGGGGAGGCTCAGTGACGCCCTGACATCACGTGCAAAGTTTAACGTGTCCCTGTGCTTCTCAGGGTAGATGATGCAAAACTCAAAACCTCAGCAGGGCCCGTGACCAAGAAAATGTTAAGTTGGGACCCTGGGTAGATTTCAAACCTCAAACCTCTGCATCTATAGACTTTAAAAAAAAAAAAAAAAAAAACTTTACTGCAATATAATTCACATACCGTAAAATCTACGCTTTTTAAGGATATAATTTGGTGGTCATTAGTGTAGTCACAAAGTTGTACAACTATCACCACTATCTAATCACCGGAATATCTTCCATCACCCCAAAAAGAAACCCCACACATTCCCATAGCAGTCACTCCCCACACCCTCCTCTCTCCAGCCTCTGGAAACCACTATAACTTTCTCTCTGTATAGATTTGACTATTCTGGACACTGCACATAAATGGAACCACACAATACACGGCCTTTTGTGTTTGGTTTCTTTCACTTAGCACACTAGTTTCATGATTCACCCATGATATAGCATGTGTTAGTTCTTCATTCTTTCTATGGCTGAATAATATTCCATGGTATGGATATACCCCATTTTATCCATTCATCAGTTGATGGACACTTGGGTTGTTACATCCATACAATTTGAGTTATTTTTTTTAATAAAAAAGAAACCATGGTGTTATCCTACAAAAGTGTTTCTCAGCCTCTTAATCCATGCCCTCCTTAAACGTTGTTTGGGAATTCCAAATAAATTAAATACCTGGACTATAAGCAAATCAGGCAACTCTAACTGCATCTGGCTTTTCAGAGGGCATAATTCTCCCTCTTCAAAAGAGATTCTAGTATAAAATCGCAACAAAAAACCAAAAAATGTTAATAACCAGTGATTTTGAATGCATAGAGGAGATTTCAAGTTAAAACTTGGTTAACATGGGTTAAGTGACGTAACGGCAACACAAAGTTAACAGGCAGTACGGCAGAGAAGGGGGCCCTGCCTGACACTGTCCCTGCCTGAAAGAATCTACAATTGCTGGCGATTTAAAAAAACAGATGTTTTGCCTGAAAGAGAACGCCTACCTACCTAGCTCTTTTTACAGAGCCAGCAGAATGAGTTAGTGCCCGGAGCACCAACCTCTTCTAAAACTCGTTTTTGTTTATTTCAGTCTCTCCCTTAAGTGCACTTAATAATCTTGGGATGATTTTTACATACTTACTGAATTTTAAATATATAGTTTTAAATGGACAATAAGTCTTAGTAGCTGAATTTTATAAAATGTTGCTAAAGGGTACTTTCATTGAATACTACCTCCAGAAAAAAGAGTGTTTTTCTCTTCTAGGCCCCTTGTAGTAGGAAGATGAAAAGAAAAGCAGAATTGGCAGGAGAGCCCCAGGGGAACACCCACCTCCTCTGGCTTCCAGGAGACATCGGATTGCTGCTTCCGCCTCCTGAGCGTTGGTAGTTTTGATCTGCTTGACGTTATAAGGCTTACTTATCCCAGTCCTAGCTTTGGGCTTGAGGACAAGATCAGGAAAAAAAGCATATTAGCACAGGTAGGAAACAGCCTCACCTGGTGAGTTCTCTGCCTACCGATCTGTACAGGAGCGTCAAGTTGACAGAGCTCCTTCAGATGGGGATTAAAACACAACTTCAACCCAAACTGCATCCCTCAAGCCTCTTCCCCCCGCCCAGCACTCACATATCAAGCGTGGCGGGAACACAATAAAGTTTAGACGACCCTCGTCTCCTAAACTGGACGATTCCAGGATTTTGCAATGTGAACAAACCATCCTCTATCTTTATTTCAATAACCAGGTAAAAGCCAGAAAGCATAGTCAGAAGCCACTCCTTCCACGGTCCAGCGGAGTCATTAAAACACTTTTCCAGATGTTTTCTCAGAAGTGCTCTTTCTACCTCTTTGCTTTTCTGCCTCTTAACTGAGACCTCTGGGTCGCCTTTGAGAACCTGCTTTCATCACTACAAACCACTGAGGTCGAGTCAACCGCCTACTCCTGCAGTGACCGTGACCGTCGGCTGGCCCAGCTCTACACGCTCTCCTGGGACACGTCAGCTTCCACCCAGCCCCCCGCTGCACCTCCCCCCTCCCTCACCTCTAGTCCATTGACCTTCACCTACCGGCTTCTTTAGATCTCACAGCCATCCTCCAGAACTCCCCGCCTCCAAAACCCTACACGACTGTTATGATTACTAATGTCCCTACTGCGTTATTTGGGCCCCATTAGATCTCTTTTTAGCCTCTTCTCTCAAGACAACTGATCTGAACTTCTCTTATTTCCCCTTCTGTCAGCCCCTGCTCTATACACCAAGGTCAAAGGCAAGCAGCGGAAGGGAGAGAAACAGGTGGGTCTGGAAACCAACAGTCCCTCCCTGA
Organism: Mesoplodon mirus; assembly: GCF_964341445.2. Lineage (NCBI taxonomy): Eukaryota > Metazoa > Chordata > Mammalia > Artiodactyla > Ziphiidae > Mesoplodon > Mesoplodon mirus. Next base: position 9,418,439 of record NC_138986.1, read on the forward strand.
AGGGGCACTTGGGAGTTTTCATCAAACGTGATTTTCTCTCTCACGCTCTGTACGACCATTTAAAAACCCTATAAAGGGCCTGGTACTAAGTTATGGGGTTTGGGGATGAATGGTGGACAGGCAGAGGGTTAAAGAGGCAGACACGTATATATTCACTGAAAAGAGGTGATCCTGCATCATGTTAGGGGCTGAGGATGAACCACGGGGCAAATCTCTTGGGTTTGAAATGCTGACCCATTTCGCTATGATCTGAATACAGGAGAACTCACTGCTTGCTGAGGTGCTCCTGGCAGAAGTTTTGCTGTCTGCAAAATCGAATACTGCCCGTGGGTGCCAGAGGAGATGGACACATCCGAGGCTGACTTTTTCACCATTAAACCAGCTGTAAAGACCAAGGAGGGCAGAGTCTCAATCTCAGTGAAGTCGCAGCTGCTTCGATGCAAATTCCCAGCCAGCTGAGAGCAAGGTCACAGTTAGGGCCTGAGTACATCCATGGCCTTTGGGGATTCAGAGGCGCTACTGAGTTTCTCTTGTGATTCTCTAATGACTTGGGCTTATTAATATAGATCCTGTGGAGAGGCACTGTTTGAATGAAAATTTTAATCTAACATCCTGGGGGACTTAAATCTGATATAAACTCTGATCAATCATTTTTAAGTGGTTTAAAATACACTACTATTATTAGGACCAAATTTTAAAAATACTTTGTGGGCAAAATCTAACAAAAAAAATCCCAAAGCAGGGGAATAAGCTAGATTAAATAATACCTGCAGCCATTAACAAGTCATGTTTTAGAACAACAGTTAATACAGAGACATTAGATGAAACACAAATGACCAAACAAAATGGACACTAATTCTGTAAAAAAAAAAAAAAAAAAAAGAAAAGAAAAGAAGAAAAAAAAAAGAAAAATTGTGTATAGAGGACTTCCCTGGTGGTGCAGTGGTTGAGAGTCTGCCTGCCAACACAGGGGACGTGGGTTCGAGCCCTGCTCTCGAAGATCCCACATGCCACAGAGCAACAAAGCCCATGCGCCACAACTACTGAGCCCGCGCGTCTAGAGCCCGTGCTCCACAACAACAGAAGCCACCGCAATGAGAAGCCCGCGCACCACAACAAAGAGTAGCCCCCGCTCACCGCAACTAGAGAAAGCCCGTGCGCAGCAACGAAGACCCAACTCAGCCAAAAATAAATAAATAAATAAATAAATAAAAATTTTAATTGTGGGTAGATATAGATATATCTAATTGGAAAAAGGATGGAAATCTTTTGGTTAACAACTATTATCTCTAGGTAGGTGAAATTAAAACTTTTATTGTTTAGATTTATCTCTTTGTAAATCTCTACAATAATATAGGACATAAATTTGTTTTTTATTTATTTAATATTTTCTTTTCTGAGTATCAACTCAGAAAAATACGCTTAACAAGTCATATGTTTCTGGCTTGCCATTGATTACTATTGTAATCAAGATGAACCCAATTCTGAAAGTACAGTCTTAGAAAAATGTTTACCGTCACACTGGGGGGGCGGGGGAGGGAGGAGAAGTGAACAGTGGAGGTAAACAGAAACTGATCAAAAGCATGGCATGACTTTATTTCAGATGGCTAAGGAATGGCTCACGGACAAAGCACTGCTTTTTTTGAGGAGCCAGGAAGAAAAGTGCTATCCTGAGACCCGGGCTAGGAAGTGCTGTTCTCAGCAGGCTCGGGCTCACAGACGGGACGGCTCCTGCTTAGAGGTGGGCGTGTGGTCACCTTATGGGTCAGAGCACCTGGGCTTACTCGAGTCCTCATATGCAGAGAGAGGGTGGGCAGCAGTCCAGGAGAGAAGATGTGGAAAGAAGCCACGGGGGGTGGGGGAGGAAGGAGCTCAAAATGTCCCTAGCTTGTCTGTGGCCCCAATGTTTCCATCCCATAAGGTTTCAGACCGAAAGCAGCTTAAAGCAAAAGCACAGCCTCGGGAGGACGAAGAACAGCTTTATAAAGGACTCACGTGATTTGCCGTGAGAAACATAGCTATCTCTGATATCCAACTTGCCATGGATTTAAGACAAAAAGGAGCCCGAGGAGGGGAAGAAAGCACTGTGGAAACTCAAAGGCTAGATTTCGAGCCGTTTGTGCAGTAGCAGGAAGCACGCAGTTATTCCCAGCAGGCATCGTGGTGAGCGGAAAGCGAAGTCTTACTTGGAGGGGGGGGTCTCTGCGGTGGGTGAGGCGCCCGAGGCCTATTGGGAACCGACAGAGACCGACTCGGAGAGCGGTGGCGGAAGTCCCCAACTGCTTCCAGCTCCTGCTTTAACGCCACCAGGTCAGCATCATCTGGAGGACATGGCAGGGCGTGAGTCAGATGAGTCAGACTCAGGTCTGCAGGGACCCGGCAGTGGCAGGAACTCCTCCCACAGGACAGCTTCAGGGTCCCTCTCTGCTGGCATGGGGGACGGGGGGAGGGGACCCAATGCCTGCTTGGAACTTTCAGTGAACCGCGGACAAGGTGTGCTGTCCAGACACGAGAGACACTGAAATATTTTAAAGTGTAGGCATGCTTCCTTCTGAAATAATCCACAAGACTTCCACACAGAGTAGAGAGTTGAAAACCAGAGCCCCTCATTCTGAAACAGGACGAGAGTTCTGGACTTGAGAATATTTTCACTTCTCTGCCAGCAGGGCAGCCTGCCAATCCCTTGCCAAGGTTCAGCATGGAGCATCCCTGCTCATTCAAGCCCCAAATCCTACAGCCCATGCCAGCTACTGCCCAGGCATTCGCCATCCTGACTCACCCTGCAAAATCCTTCTAAGGCTAAGAGGGGTGTGGGGAGCTGACGGCTTCTGTTTTATTACATGTACATTTATTACACTTAAACTCAGGACGATTGTAGGTCTTCTCTCCCACACTACAACACACTCTGATTCATCTTATTCTGGCTCATACCCCATCCCTCAAATCCAATAACTCAACCTCATGTGTCTCTGGCGTTCTGTTGGGACAGGCAGGATTTCTCCTTCTGAAGGGAGTGCCTGGACGCCCTATAGCACTGAGGAGATGTTCCCTTGACGTCCACCAGGGGGCAAGGCTGCTCACAGGTGAGAGCCCCATGCTGCTCGATTAATTCTTCATTCCAAGGGGCACATCTGCCCAGCCCTTGAGAGGATGCCTGAATGATGGCCACCCTGGAGAATAGGACTGCTTCTTGTCTCAAGAGCACATCCCTCCAGCCATTTTCACTCCAGGGCAGGAGCCCTCTGGACGTGCAACGTGCAGAACCCCCTGGATTCGCTGATGAATCCAGTCCCCAAACCTGGATATGCATTCCCAATCACCTGCGGAGCTTCATGAGTTGCCAGATTTCCAGGGTCCCAGCCCACACCTGCCAAACCCACATCTCTATGACGGGGCTCAGCAACCTGTAAGTTTAAAAGCCCCCTCTGGTTCAATGAAGCCAGGCTACTGACCGGGTTTGGGACCAAATACAGTCAAAAAGGCTTGGGGGTTCTTTGTACCTGTCCCAGAGAAGTACCTTTTCTGGGAAGCATCTTATTGTCAACTCTGTTCTCTGTTCTCAGCCGCAGCTCAAAGGGTCCTGACACGTGGCTAAGCCCCTGCACCTGCTCTCCTCCAAGGGGGAGACACAGTGTCCAGCAGCTGGAAGGCACTCGTGGCTACGGCTGAAACTGAGCTGAAGAGTCTGATGCGGAATATGAACTACTCTAATTATCTAGGGACCTGGAGTTCAATCCCAATGACTTTCAGTCCCTCTTAAGTCTAAAATGACATAATGATGCTAAGGTGTAATATTACTGTATAATAATATAACGCTATATGAATATAACCAGACACCAGCAACTCAGGACATAGATATTGAATATGTCTCTTATGGGATTGAATCAGAGAAGTTTTGGAGAGGGACAAAAATCACAAATGTAAAAACAGTTCAGAGCTATGACAATTTAAATTGCACAGAGGAAACTAATGATCATGAATCCGGTATGTTACAGGGGTACCAGTTGTTGGAAAAAAATTAAATCACTAGAGGAAATCAGTGTGGTGGCAGCTGGATTCCTTCTCAGAGCCCAGTTTTCACCCCTTGCTCTGACCTCTTTTACCCCTTTGCTCGTGGGCCATGCGTACTTGATGGCGGCATTATGTGATGCCCAGCTGCTGAGAGAGTGACCGCTATACCAGAGGTGATTTAGAAAAGGAAGGTCCAAGCTACCTCTGTAGGTTGGATGCTGCTTCTTTTTGGTGAGTGCTGGTGACCGGCTGGGAGGCGCCACTGCCATGGAGCTGGGGGCATCGGCGAGCTCGTCTCCCCCGGCTTCACTATCTGAGACCACAGGCTGACTCAGCTCATCCACCAAATAGTCTTCGTCGTCTTCGAGAATATCCCCTTGGAGAAGGACATGTCACAGCAAACAGTTAGGGGGAAAGGGCCTAGTCTTTTATCTGTGGGTCTGTTTCAACGCCGAGGCCTACGGCTTGTGTCAGGACACCTGAGGCATAGCCACCAGCAGCCCAGGGCACCCACGTGGCAGCAGAGCTGGGACCCCAAGTCCATGGATGCCTGAGACACAGGACAAGCCCACAGCCCTGACATCCTCCAAACTGTCTGCAGTGTAATGTTAGACGCCTCCCATCTTACTTGTCATTGTGTGCATCACTCGACATGTGAATACCACCCAACTCTGGCACGGAGAGTAAGCCTGAACTTAAGCACCCTCTCTGACCTTCCCGAGGGTGGGTCTTAGAACGGATCCTGAGGCTCTTGTGTGGGCTGCTGGGAGAACGTCTCTCCTGCCCGCCTCACCCTACGCACCGGGAAGTCCTCACTCGCAGGATGACTCACCTTCTGACTCATAGTCTAGACTCGTGAAGTCGAAGTTTTCCTCCAGCAGACAGGAGTTGGCGGTGGGGGACACGGAGGCCACGCTGTCCCGCTTTCCAATGATCTCCTCTTGCAAACCTTTCAGCCAGTCCTTGGTCTTCGGTCTAATCTTCACAGCTCTGCCTTTCACCTGTGAGGACAGAGAGGCCACCTGTGAATAAGCTCAGACGTCAGACCCTCTGACCCCAAAGTGCTTCTCGCTCAAACGCATGCATCGGGAGCCTGGCCCACCTTCACTTTTGCCAAGAAAGGCCAAGGGTCTAGACCTCAGGCAGGCCCAGCACAGCTCACATGTGGCCTGAAGAAAAGTTAACTGTCACTTTTCATTCCATGTGAACTTAAAACCAGGATATTATCAAAACGGAAACTACCTATGAGCTGCATGTCTCAAACCACATGCTCTGAAGTGAAGGATCACAACACTCCCATGGGAGGGTGTGAGTGCAGACAGACCCAGCAACACAGGGGGAGCTGGGCTCCAAAACGTGCGCTTTCTCCCCAGTTTTACGAGGAGCCAGGGCTGCAGAGTAGACGCCTCGACGAAGCTACCAGAATCAGATGCCGGAATGAAGAGGCCCAGCTCCCGCCCTCCTGTGGCGTCTACACCCGCAGACCCGGCCATGTGAAAGCACAAGAAGCCCACGGGGACAAGCTGCCCCACTCCCCGGGTGACCAAGCACAACTCACCTTCATTCCGTCCACATCCAGGACGCTGAGCGCCGAGTGACTGTCTGCAAAAGTCACCAGCATCTGCCCTTGGTTGATCCTGGGAGAAATGAGATTTGCCAGGTCAGCCCCGGGAGCGCGCCCTCCAGCGAGGCGCGCACCAGCCCCGCCATGCGCGCGTCCCTACCTGACAAGCAGGATCGTCCCGTAACTGCCCAAGGTCTGCATGAGCTCCATGCGCACGTCCTCGGGAAACTCGTTTTTCTCTTCGGAGGTTGGCGACTGAAGGTTGACGACGACGGTGGCGTCCCGGGGGCCCTGGAAAGAGGACACTTCCTGGAACACCCTGTCCCGAGCACCCACATCGACTTCTTGCACTTCCACCTCCACGATGGCCAGCACGGGTCTGCGTCAGACACGGAGGGAAGACGGGGCACCGTTAACTCGGGACAAGACAGCCCCCAGCCCCGTCCCGACTCCACTGTCAACAGTAAACCTACACCATGACACAGCCTGTGTGTGTGGCCCCCTCCCCCTGCCATGGTCCCCGGAACTAAGCTCTCCGGTCCCGGCGTTTCAGTCTGTCTTTCCCCAACCTTATTCTCTTGGCATTTCTATCTAAGGATGATGTGAGAGAAAACCACAACAGCCACGAGTAAAGCTTCTTTACGTGCAGCCCCAGGACTGCCAAGGATGCAGAGAAGAGGGGATTCTCCCTGGGCTAGGGGTTCAAGCTTTTTGGGGGGCTGTTTGGCAACTTGTGTTAGGAAACTCAAAAATGTTGATCTTTCGACCAATGACTCTCAATTCTAGAACTTTGCTCTAAGGAAATGACCAGACGGTCAAAGATTTATACACGAGGTTGATCATTACAGCGCTGCTGATGGAAGGGACAAAGGGGAAACAATCTAACTGTCCCAGGATAGGGAAAGCGTTAGGTTGCGATGCAGCCACACGACCATATGCCATGCGCTCGTTAAGAATAATGTTGTAGAAATCTATCTGACATACACAAAAAAACACATCAGCAGGAAATAACGCAAACCTTGTTGTAATTTTTATACAGGGGTGGGTTTACCCTACAAAAAATTTAGAAAATCCTTTCTTATGAAGATTATGTAATCTTATTGAAGACGTACAATATTAGGTGGAAACAAAGCATAATACAAAATAGCATATAATACAGTGGCAACCTTTAAAACCAGGGAACATTGAAAAAATTAAGAGATATGGGTGGTAAATCAGTAGTATCCCCCCAAATTCATATTAGTATTATTAGATTTTTTTTTGCCTCTAGAAGCAAAAAAAAGAGGGAGAAAAATCTGACACAGGAATATGCGCTGAGGGTTTTTTAAAACTTTCTGTGGGAGAAAAACTTTCCCGAGGAGCCTCATGTGTTAGAAGCGGAGCATCTCTGATGAAAGTGGGTGCGGACACGGGAAGGCAGCCTCACTCACTCAGAAATGAAAAGGGACCAATCACTGACACACCAGCAACTGGAAGAAGCCCCAGAGAATCCTGCCAAGTGAAAAAAGCCAGTCCCCCAATTCTGTTCCATTTTATAACATTCTTGCAATGACCGAATGCTGGAAAAGGAGAGGAGAGGAGTGGTTGACGGGGGTTAGGGAGGGGTGTGGGGAGGGAAAGGAGGGTCCCCGTGGTGACAGACGTTCTGTCCCGACCACATCGACGTCAATATCTGGGTGGGACACTGCGCTGTAGGTTACAGGGTCTTAGCGCTGTGGGGAGCTGGGTAAAGGGTGCACAGGATCCCTACATTATTCCCTGTAACTGCAAGCGAGTCTGTAACTACCTCCTAGTAAAAAGCTTAATTAAAAAAATTAATGTATACTCAGCCATAAAAAGAAACGAAGTTGAGTTATTTGTAGTGAGGTGGATGGACCTAGAGTCTGTCATAGAGTGAACTAAGTCAGAAAGAGAAAAACAAATACCGTATGCTAACACATATATATGGAATTTAAGGAAAAAAATGTATGAAGAGCCTAGGGGTAAAGACACAGACCTACTAGAGAATGGACTTGAGGATATGGGGAGGGGGAAGGGTAAGCTGTGACAAAGCGAGAGAGCGGCATGGACATATATACACTACCAAACGTAAGGTAGATAGTGGGAAGCAGCCGCATAGCACAGGGAGATCAGCTCGGTGCTTTGTGACCCCCTAGAGGGATGGAATAGGGAGGGTGGGAGGGACGGAGACACAAGAGGGAAGAGATATGGGGACATATGTATATGTATAACTGATTCACTTTGTTATAAAGCAGAAACTAACACACCATTGTAAAGCAATTATACTCCAATAAGGATGTTAAAAAAAAAAAAACTAATGTAGCGAGTAAGAAAGCAAATGATAACAGTTCACATAACATAATCCTAATTTTCTTATCCACATTTAAACATCTATAAGCTTGCGTGCACGTGAGCACACACTACACACACAGGTTAATATTTTGGTGCAAAATGTACGTGGAAAATGCAGTGGAAAGACACATAACGAACTGTCACCAGACATGGTCTCAGAGCATGCGACTATGGATGATTTGTCTGTGCATATTTCCCCTAATTGTCAAGAACCAAGATGTTCTGGTTTTGTAATTAGAAAACTCAATAAATGTCTAAGATGCGTCTCAAACCAGGATGCTCAGATCCGCACTGCCCAGTCTTCCCAGCTAAGTAAATGCTACTTCATCCTTGTAGCTGCTCAGGCCAAAAACTCTGGAGTCACCCTCACCTCGTCTCTCTCACACCTACACCCACTCCATCAGCCGGTTCTGCTGGCTCCACTTTCAAAACCTATCCAGAACCCACCACGGCTCACCATGGCAACCCACGGCCACCCTGGCCCAAAGCCACCCCGTCCCTAGCTTCCTCCCTGCCTCCCTCCTTCCACGCTGGCCCCGCTGGAGTTTCTTCAGGTGACTCTGTTCTAACCTGGCCACGCAATGCCACGGTGCTCACAGCGAAACCCAACGTCCTTTTTACGGCCCACAGGGTTCCACGCGGCTGATTCCTGCTCATCTCACCTCGTTTCCTGTGACCCTTCCCCCCTCCAGCCTCTCTATTCTCCGAACTCCTAGATGTTCACTCCACACTCCTGCTCTGGAATGCTCTCTCCCTGATACCCACATGGCTCACACTCTCCTTTCCTTCAGGTCTCGGCTCCAAGGTCACCAGAGGCACCTTCCCTGAACACTGGGTATATAATAGCACCAACCCCTTGACTGACCCCAGCCACTACTTTTTTTTTCATTCATGGCACTTCTGTTTCTTGTCTGTCTGTCCTCACTAGAAAATTCCTTGAGCGCGTGATGGTATCCCCTGTTTTGTTCACTGCTTATCCTCAGCGCCAGGAACAGGGCCTATATATCAATATAAGGCCCCCCCAATAAATACTGGTTAAAGGAATGCTTCTAAATATACTCACTGAACTAGCAAACCTGAAAGTCATCCATCTGTAGATGTCCCCACGCTCACTTCTAGGTATGTATTTGCCACAGCAGCTTTCTCAAGAAATCAGAAGCATCGAAAGATTTCGACCTAGTGGTTGACCAATCGCTCACCACCAACTCTCTTTCTTAATTTCTTTTCTTGTAAAAGTTGAAACGGACATGATAGTTTTGGTAGCAGCCGTGGGAAGGTCAAATGCCATCTTCTGTCTTTAAAGATGTTCTACAAGAATAACCTCCCTCTGAGGCCAGTCCCGGTGCGCGCCGAGCTGACAGGCCTCTGCTGCTGTGCTCCACCCTTAATCCACAACGCACTAGGCCAAAGCAACAGCTCAGAGCATCAAAAACCCTGAATGCAACACTGTAAAACCTTATGGTGTTTGCAACAATGAAACACTGGAAAAAATATTCATCGGTAGATGAACGGGTAAATTGCGTGGATATATTTAGCGGAATACCGGACAGCGATTACAAATGGAAGAGTCAGATCCCTAATAATGACGTGACTGTATCTCAAAAATGGTAAGTAACAAATAAAGCAAGTTGCACAATGACATAATGTATCAGAATTTAAAAGACATAGAATACCACAGGTTGTGTCTTTGCAATTTTCATAAACGATGTTACCTGTGACATGGAGAAATGACAAAATGTTAACAGTGATTAATTCTTAGTGGCAAGTACACAGCTACTTGTCATACTGTTCTCTGCTCTTTACTGTGTGTCACACACGCATTCGGATGGGGAAGGCAGGTCCGTTCTCTGCGGGGAGCAGCCAACCCTGCCTTCCTCAGCAGAGGATGTGCCCACGGCAGCCAGGACCATACCTGTGGTCAGACGCTTGCAGCTCTGCTCGGCCGTAATACTTGAGGGCACCAGGAGACCAGGCATGTCTGACTTTGGTGTCAGCGTCCAGATCATTGTCTAGAAGGTTGAGCTCTCCAGCTACTCACGGGGATTCCAATCAAGAGACACACATACAACACAAAATTGTATCAACATTCATGATTGCCGATTACAGACACGTGCACCAGGGAGCTGCATCCCGGACCACCTCCTGTCTCAGACTCAGTCGTTCTAACCCCCTGGGCTTGAAACCCTGTCAAAGTGGCCTTGGGACCTGGGGTAAAAACTCCTCCCCAGCGGGCAAACTGGGTGAGAACACAGAAATCGCTGCTGCAGGGATTCTGCCTCAGGCCCATGGGAAACAGGAGACCTGCAGCTCTTCGTACAGCAGGAGATGCAGAGACTAAGAACCTGAAGGCATCCGGCCTCTTGCATAGATGTCCACAAAAGTGATCTGAACAAAAATGCATCTTCTCAATCTGCAGGTGAGATTTCTGGGCTTTGAAATCTCAGCATCCGTCTCACCAGAAAAGCTTAGTTGTTTATGTGTTAGTTTATAGGCATTCGAATTTTAAACAAACTGCACTTCCTAGCTGGGTATCAATAACTGTTCAAAACATGATAGACCACTAATTGATTAAAAAAAAACAAAAACAAAACAAAACTCTCATCTTTCCTGGGTCTTGCTCATATTTGATTTGGAATTGGGGCTTTAAGCAGATAAGAGTTCGGCTGAACAAAAGGGCTGGAAAAAAGGCATGAGTGTGAGAGGCAGAAGCGCCAGAGAGGAAGAGCTGTAGCCTCTCTCCTCATCCCTGCCGGGAACAAAAGGTGGCAGGGTGGTGTAGGGGGACAGCCGTGAGGCAGGGATTGGGGGAGCCAGGAGCAGAGTCTCTAGAAAGAAGCCAGAGGGGAGCTCCCCCAAAATACAACTCCCAAAGCTTAGGGCTAACATCTGGGATGACTTTTGAGTAGTTCTGGGTTATCAAGAGAATTGTTATTTATATAACAAAGAGTGCTGGACTATAGAAAATTGATCTTCCTTCTATGGTACTGATCACTTGCCCTCTTCCAGCTCTGAAAGCGCACACATCTCAGGCACCTGTTCTGTCAAAAGGATGCCTCTTCCTCCACCACAGGACCCTGTCCGTCCAAGCCGGGGTGCGGCATTTGTCACTTGTGTCATAGGCAGCAGAGCCAACATCATACTTGTAGGTGGGTCCAAAGTCAATGGTGCCTTCGTGAAAGTCTTTAAAAATCTGTTGGGAGAAGAAGTCACAGGATCATCTTAGTTCTCCTAGATCGTGTACATTACATGCAAATAGAAGGCACGTTCCAGAGTGTTTTTTATTCCTAAAGTAACAGAAGCTGTATCATATTTGCAAATATGTCAAAAACTGGACATATATGTGCCTTTTAATTGGCAAAAAAAAATGATGATTGTCACTTTGCTCTGCTGACTTACACACCATTGGGTCTCCCCCCAACCTCAGCACCCGATCTGTCACACGCCTGCTTGTCAGCGCCCGGGTGACACTGACAGGCACAGGCCGAGGGGAACGCCTGGCCCAGCCCCGGCAAGGCCTTCATCCATATTTGTTAACAAAAGCAATTGGGTAAAAAGCAGCCCAGAACTGAAGTCCGGCCCTCCTCCGTCTTCACTTAGCCCTGGTCCAGCCCTGATGCTTCGGGAAGACCCAGGAACAGACAGTCACTCAGCGCCGGAGGGGAAGGATGTGGAGAATATCGACAGGAGGAAGGAAGAAAGACCCTTTGCAGGAAGGAGTGGTGTGGCTACTCTGCCCTCTGGCCACCTCCAGAGACCCATGTCACTGAGGGAGGACGACAGGAAACCTCGAGGCACATCCAGATCTCACTGCAGGGGGAGCCTTAACCTCCCTGCCTGCACCATCTAACCCGCTGCATTTTCACCAGGGAAATGGAATTTAGCTGTGCCTCCCTCCCCTCAGCCTGTCCTGCTAGGAAGCAAACAGGCACCAAAACAACAAATAGTTTCAGGTGGGAGAGAAGATAAATTCTGAGTCATGTGGAGGCCAGCGAGTGTGACCCTGAAGAAGTGAGGACAGATACTATGGCTGAATCCTCCCTATTACATCATGGCCTAAGGAGGCACTACAAGACCACACCAGGTCAGGGAGGGGAAGTCTCATCGGGAGCATGACAGTCTTGGGCTCTGTCATGCCTCTGTTTACTGACTATGTGACCTTGGACACAGTGTTTGACCTTGGCCTCAGTCTTCTTATCTACAAAATGGGTGTAATACCTAATCTGTAGGATGGTCTTGAGGATTATGTGTACAAATTGGCGTGTAAAGTGTATTAGATCTTGTTAGTGTATTAAATTAATTCATTTGTTAGTATGTTCACTAACAAGAAACAGAGATATCACCAAAATAAAATGTTTTGAGCAGAATCTAGCATGTCACTTGCTGGTTTAGTGTACCTGACACACAGCCGTCCCTACGAGCATCACCCTGAGTGCAGGGTACGTGGACTGTGTACATCACACCCACCAGCCTCACCGGCCATGTGCTCAGATGCTGACATGGGGCTGTCTGAAGCAGCTTGGACTCAGCTTGTGCGAAGGAGGAAGGGATAGCTGACCCCCCCCTCCAACCACAGAGCGTGGCAGAGAGGCTCCTGTCGCCCTGAGCTCCTGCGGTGGCTTACGTGTGTCCAGTGTCCTTTCATAGAGCAATGGCCCCTCTGGGCATGAGAAGACACAGATCCTGACCGTGGCCACCGAAAGGAGGAACAGGACGTGAGTGCAGATGGACGCTCACGTTTCTCTAACTTCTTACGCCAGACACCTTTTTCTTACCATTATCAGAATCAGTTAAATTCACGCATGAAGCTTAATTCGCGAATGCTAGCGTGTACATTTAGCAGAAGCTATTCCATGTTGGAGCAGGTGTTAAAAACTATTTTAAAAGCACAACTTACTTTTCCACTTGATTTCTGTAGCTGTAGCTGATCAAATTCCAGGAGCTTCTTCCAGTCTTGGCGTTTAACAAAATAGAAGACTTCTTCGTAAGTGAGATCAATGCGGTAGTTGAAATCGCCGCACCAAAACACATAATCGTGAGAAAAAATGTTTCTTCCCTAAGTCATAAAAAAAAAAAAAAAAAAAAAAAGATGATTCGGCCCATTGCAAGGAAGGTGGGAGAAGGGAGAAAACTAAACTCACCGTACAGATGATAAGCAGATGTGTTTTTCTTAAAATGTTACTTACGAAGAAAAGTCTGCTAGAGCATCTCATTTTTCACTAATCCCATAAACTTACTGAGGCACTTTCACATGGCTTAATTTTCAAATTTTGAAGTGTTTTCGAGTGGTTTGGAGAAAGCTCCAACTCTAACAGAGGGAGCATGACTACCAATATTGGTATTTACTCTGCCGAGTGGATCTCAGCCATCAGGATGTACCCCTGCTTTGTTATGTCTGTATCCTAAGAAGAATTGCCCATTCAGTGTTATGAGAATGAGGTTTAAGAAAATAAGTATAAATGCTCAGGACACACAACTTCGTAAAACCTGGCGGATTTCATACACTTTCATCCTGTGATCCTCCACCTCTCTCGCTCCCCCTCCCCCATCTCGCCCAGGGCAGCCCTGGAGAGCTGTGGCATCTTCCCCTCCCTTCCCCAGGAATCACAACAATAGCAACATGGTATCAGCTGTCTGCAATGCTGGGCTCTGTCCTGGGGCACACTGTGCTCCCGGCAGCCCTGTGAAGCACACACGAAGGGCTCTCTGACAGATTAAAAAACAATGTTCAGACACTTTGCTGAAGGGTACACCGCTAGAACATGAGAAAGACATGAACTCAGATCTGCCAAGCTCCAAAATCTGCTTCCGTTATACAAAGGGCTGAACTTGTCACAGCCAAATAAATGTGCAGAGCAGCACTGCCTAATAGAGCACTCCGTGGTGATGGAAGTGTTCTCTACCCGTGCTGTCCAAAACAGGAGCCACCAGCCACACGTAGCCATCGAACACCTGAAATGTGGCCAGTGTGACCCAGGGATTTTTAGTTTTATTTAATGTTAGTTATTTTACATTTAAATAGCTACTTGTGGCTAGTGGCTACTCTACTGAACAGGTACAGAGTATTAACTTATAGGTACCGTCAATATTTCTGTTGAAATGAGCTGTAGTATAAACCCTTTAATTATTTTAAATGTGTCCCATGTTTGCTACTTTGAAACAGCACTTTTTAAGTGAGAAGGGTTGGACTTTTCTTTTTTAACTACATAGACCCACAAAGAAAATATTAGCCCTACATAATCTGGAAAACGACAATTGCAAATTTCCCCACTCATTTATTTTTTAATCCAAGAAATAAAAACTCCAACAAGGATTACAGCACTTCTTAATGAAAACTAAGGAATTTTTGCCTCGAGGGCAGCCCAGTGAACAGGATGTCAGTTTTAAGGGACCTGGCCTCACATGGAAGAGCTCCGTGACCCAGCCAACCTTGTCTCAGGCACGAGCAGAATGTGTGGCAGGGACGGCTAAAGTCTACCCTCACTGCTGGGAAACAGGTGCCTGCACCAGGCTGAAGGTGTGCGGGACCATCATCTTTGCACAGAAAGGAAAACATTCCAATCTGAATTCGAAAAGATCCCCCGGTTTCAGAATGAAAACCTCTGGACCACCACTAGAGGGCGGCACGACGCACAGTATTGGCAACCGCAAGACCATACCAGGATCCAGAGCTCCTGAGCCAAGAAGTCACTGGTTTCAGAAACGTGTATTCTCTTCTGAGCCACAACGGAATGTATGTGTGAGTCTCAAGAAAACCAAGTCTTATACTGGTTGGATTCAAATGTTCTTCACCAACTTGGACAAAGAATGGACGCACTGGTTTTCTTTCCCCATTCCGTACAGTTGAATTAGAATAAGAAAACGCAGGGCACATCAGGACATTCAGGAAACGCACAGAGATACAGGAGGCAGAATACTCCTGGGCCGGACTCCCTGCTCACCGCTACTGCAGCCCCCTGGTCATTTCCCCGCCACCAGTGCTGAGCCCCCAGGGGCAGGGGCCCTCCTACGGTCGTATCGCCACCGCCTGCCCATATCAGCAGCTCAGAAAACCGTGTGTGGGGCTGACCCGGGCAGGGGGGCCTCGCACGCCACTGCCTCGCTGCTCACCATCGGGAAGCTCAGCCTCTGGGTGATCTCCCTGTAGTCCTCGTTCCTCTCCTTCACCTGGGACTGCCCGGCCGTCAGGTGGCTGCATATGAAGCAGAAGCTGCTGCTGTGGAACTGGAAGCGGATGGCCACGGCGCCCTTGTTCCCCGCCTTTCCCCCCATGCCCGTCTTCACTGTGTCAATCGCCACGTCCCTGGAACAGAGAATGCACACGCGGGGGGCCTCTCAGTGGCTCCGAAGGAAAAGCACGAGCAGCTTTGCTACACAGAAGATCCAGGCGGCAGCGCAAGGCCTGCGGATCTGAGAGCCTCAAAAGCATCAGCTCAGAGGCTGGTTCATCCCATCTTCAGCAGCCAAGCCGCACAGGGACAGCGGGACTGCCATCAGCTCCGCATCACTCCTGACCCTCCTCTCATCGTGGGCAGCTGCCCCGTGGGAGGGGCTGGAGCATCCTCTCCACGGCCCCAGCCCCGAGGTGCTCACATAAGCACCCCACAAAGCAGCATGGAGCTGAATCACCTCCACCCCGGCCCTCCGCTGCCGGTCTCGCTGCTGCGGCAGAAGCAGCATGGAGTTCCCCGCCCCCAACCCCATCCCACACGGCTCTTCTGCAAAGTACAGGGGGTGCCATCAGGTGATCAACACATTTTAGAAAACAGGAACCATCCAGTTATCTATGCTGGGCTGGGCGGGTGGTCTCCAAGCAGACGCCTGGCATTAAAATGCCAACTTACAATGCACACAGGTGAGTGCGTAGGTCCACAGGACCAGGGGCCGAAGCCTCCACCTGCTCCCTGGGACTGTCACCCAACAGACAAGGTATGGGGAGAACCTGCCAACAGTGTGCGAGCTTGAGGCTAAAGGGACACAGGTGTTGGGGCCTTAGTTGGCACCTGGGAAATCCGGAGCCCCTCAGCATCATGTTCTATCTCTGACCTCTACCCTAACCTCACCTTTACTCTGACCGTGACTGACTTTTACCCACTCACTGTGGACACTGCCAGACTGTTGCAGCAAACAACTGGGGGACAAAGACTTTAACATTTCCCAAAGGTCATAGAAGAGGATTATGAGCACAGAGCGCAGTCTTGCTCTCCAAGTATCTCTTTGTCTGGTATCGGCAAAGAGAAAGACCAGAGGACATTCCGACAACGTGAATGAGACCAGGGAGCAATGACACGGTGTTCCTCCCAAACCTTAAAACCCCCATGCACGCACACATGCACACACACATGCACACACACACAGACACGCTTTTCCTAAGCTTTTTCCCTTTCTGACATTCACAAGCTGTCTCTTTGGAGACCCCACAATGGGGTGACATTGGTAGAGGCCTTCTGCCCACACATCTTATTTAGAATTCTTTTAAAAAGAGACAAAAGAATTGGCATTTCCTGATGAGTTACCCAGCTCTTGGTCAGAGGTTTCCTGTCTTACATTTCAGCAAGGAATCCTTTTCCTTGTGCAAAACTGAGCCTGGGTGACAACGATCATGAAACACTCTTTCTAAAAGGGTCCAGCTTCCTGAGCTAGAAGGTTCCCACTGTGGCTTTTTAAATGCTACACAATATTCTATTCAGCTTGGTTTTTCCTTGGGGGTTTTGTTCCATTTATCTAAAATAATGGCAGGTCCCGATTCCTGTTGCAGGAAGGGGGTGGGGGGAAGGAAGTCAGAATCCAACAATCCCGTGTTCCCCCAGATGTTCGTAAGCCAAATGTTCTTACCTGATGAAGGGGACGTGGTACGGACGTACAAAGATATAAAGACAGACGCCGACCAGCTGTGCCGAAGTCAAGAGAATATACCTATGGGAGCGTGAGATGGCTTTCTGAAGCTGCTCACCCCACATCTTCCTGTTGGTGGTACTGGAGAAGAGGATGATGCTGTTTAGCGTGAGCTGGAAGCAGGCTCTCCCTCCTATCAACTCCTCTCGCCCTGAGTTGGTTCTTTATTGACGTCACGCTGCCTGCGCTCCTGCATTAGTGCCATGTGAGCCTTAATCCCTGCAATGGGCTATCCGCGTATTTCTGGTTGTGTTGTACACACCAAACACGTGCCCCACCCAACCCCTGCCACCTGAACCCCAGCACAGGGCCCTGCTCATAAGACCTCCATAGAACCAGGTTTTATTATTTGTTCAGAAAGTGCCTTGAAATGGACCAGGAAAGAAACAGCCCAGCTGACCTCGCACCAAATGTTAATCCAGTGGTTTTCTTTCCTTTCTTTCTTTCTTACACTCGCACACAGGAAACGTGAGTCAGCCGCCGCCCAGCCCGGCCCATGCCCTCGGGGCTCACACACGCCAGCTCGCAGCACCCATGGAGCACAGAGCCTAACCCACCCTTCCTTCTATTTCCTTAATCAGCAAAGAGAGAGGAAGGGAGAGGCGTATGTCCGTGAGGACGCAGCGGGAGCACAGTCAGAAGTGCAGAGGCTCCCGGCTCAGGATCCCACCCCTCCACGCCTGGCCGCCTACCTGGCGTTGACGATGTTCCCTGCGCTCAGTTCCACCATCTCTTCAAACCCCACGGCAAACATGTCAGCTGGGCTGCAGTCATCTGCAGAACAAGCAGAAGACGAGGGAAGTCAGACCCATGGAGGCTTGTGCTGGCCCACGGCCTGGTGGCCCCTGCAGACCACGTGGTGAGCTCCACGCACCCACCTCCCTCCAGCTCCCACTGCACCCACGGCTCTTCCCCGGCTACATCCTGGAAACGTCACTAACCTCTCCAAACTCTGCTGCTTGCTCTGCAAAAGGGACGGTAGCGGCCACCTCCCAGGGTGGTCGTAAAGCGTAAATCGGAGAACACGTGTAGAGTGCCTGGACCGGTAACTTCCACACGCAACAGACCCCCCGCCCCCCAACCAGACCCTAAGTTGCCAGGGGGCAGCACTGGCTCATACTTGTTTGTATCCCTCAGTACTTTTCACAGCGCTGGGCCAGCCTTGCCGAGATCATGTCTGACCGTGGTCCTGTCCCAGGGCACTGTTGTTCTGGTAGTCAAAGAGGACATCCAGCCCTGCTTGGGACCCGCTCTGATGAAATCTGCCCCAGACATGCCCGTTTTACAGGGAGCACAGCGAGCAGACGTGTTGGGCATCCCGTTCTCTCTTTGCCCCTTTTAACAGGGAAGCTTAGGTTAATAGAAGCCCTGAAGCCACCTGCTGCCTGCCTCCAGATGTGTCCTGACGCTCAGCTGCCTGAGGCATCCCAGCGACTCCGAACAAGGTACTCAAGCTACCCGGCCCCCAACCCCCTGCCACATGCGGACAGTGCACACAGAGCGGGGACGGGGCTCTGGGCACCAGTCCCGGACAGCTGTTGATCAAGGTACATAAGCAGAGCTGGCCCCGCCCTCTGCCGCATGTCAACAGGCAGGGAACCGGACCACGAGTCTTTCCAGAATCCAAGTGAGAGGGAAAAAGCAAAGCCCCTACATAAACGCTGACTGGAGAAAAAGTACGTGTTCCAGTCCTGAGTTCTCAGGCCATTAAATATTACCTTGCACGATATAAGACAAAAGGTGAGGTATCAACCTTGGAATTGTTTTATTCTTAAAAGGTAGACAGGGAATTCCCTGGCGGTCCAGTGGTTAGGACTCCACACTTTCGCTGCCGAGGGCCTGGGTTCGATCCCTGGTCGGGGAACTAAGATCCCGCAAGCCGCGGCCAAAAAAAAAAAAAAAAAAACACGTGTCTGTGGTCTAACCTTCCACGGAGCTTTCTAAACATTCCAAGGAGCAAGAAGGCCAAATACCCAACTTCCCAAGTCCACCTGCGGACGAGGCGAGACGGCGGACAGGGCTGGGGGTCTGCACCTGCCTGTCCCGGCCACACTCACCCTGGGATCCAGAGACTCCGGAAAACACGGGCGCGTCCAGCAGCCAGTCAGCCAGCTCGGCAGTGCCCAGCAGGTTGCTCCTGAACTGCTTCCCTCCATTCACGTTCCAGGTGCCCACGGCGACGCGCACCGGCTTGAAATTTGTGAACTCCGACTGGCGCTCCGACATGGCTCGCAGGATCCTGGGAGTCACTGCTGGGGGCACAGAAAGGCCATGTTTGCACCCCAATCCCCATGCACCCCCCCCCAGAAACACGGCCAGGCTCTCTGTCAGAGGGGGATGCACAATCCCATCTATATGGACCAGTGGATGCTCCTTATAAAGGTGCTAAGAGGCTAAAAACCACCCACGAACACTTTCCTGTGGCACTTCTGCCCTAATGTCCCCTCCGCACCCTTCCCGCAACAGAGCCACAGAGGCTGTGACATCAGATCACAGGGAATCTCATCTTCGGTGGTCACGCCACGATTACTTGGGAATTTAATCAAGGGGACACTGCAACTTTCCATATTAAATATATACACACGGAACTTTAAAGGTCTGACACCCATTTTTGCATTTTCCACCTACCAATCTGCATGCCTGAAATATTTTGTTTTACCTCAGACTTAAGCCTTTAAGAAATCATTCCTCTGAGCCAAGTCCATCCTCTAGAGAAGCCAAAACATAGTCCATTTTTTAAACTAGGGACTCAGCCTAAATATCCATCACATTTACTTTGCTATGAAATAAGATAAGACTCACTGTACTACTCAGAGCTTCTTTCCACATTAATGAGTGGGCCTTGTTTCCAGGGCTGACAAAATGTCACCTTGGCTACCAGAAGCCAAATAGGAGTTCCCCCCAATGATGGAAGAAAAAAAGTAGAAAAGGGGTAAGAAGTCATTTTAAGCATGGGCAAACTAATTTTTCAAAAACACCCAAAATTTCTAAACCAAGAGTTATACATTTTTATAAGGAAAAATGCTGGGTCTCTCCTTCTTTTCCATGAGCCCTCTAATGTTTACAGGCTCTGCGGGATAAGATGCCACTAAAATTTTCCCAAAGAAACCTCTAGCTCACTTATATGTGGACTCTTACACACACACACACACACAATGAACTCATAGATGCAGAGAACAGTTGTCAGAAGTTGGGCTGTGGGTGTGGCGAGGTGGGTGAAGGTGGTCAAAAGGTAGAAACTTCCTGTTAAATAAGTCCTGGGAATATAATGTACAGCGTGGTGACTACAGTTAACAATACTGTGTTGTATATTTGAAAGGTGTTAAGAGAGTAGTTCTTTTTTTTTTTTTGCGGTACGTGGGCCTCCCACTGCTGTGGCCTCTCCCGTTGCGGAGCACAGGCTCCGGACGTGCAGGCTCAGCGGCCATGGCTCACGGGCCCAGCCGCTCCGCGGCATGTGGGATCCTCCTGGACCGGGGCACGAACCCGCGTCCCCTGCATCGGCAGGTGGACTCTCAACCACTGCACCACCAGGGAAGCCCGAGAGTAGTTCTTAAAAGTTCTCATCACAAGAGAAAGAATTGTAACTCTGTGTGGTGATGATGTTAACTAGACTTTCTGTGGTGACGATTTTGAAACATATACAAATATCAAATCATTATGTTGTACACCTGAAACGAATGTAATGCTATATATCAACTATATCTCAAGTAAAGAAGAAAGAAAAAAAGAAACCTCTAGCTATTGAGGGAATCATGACAGTCTTGCCCCTGAGAGTGGAAGGTGTCCTCATCCCTGGGAGATTTCTACAGGGTCCTGGGGCCAGAATAGAAACAGGAGGCCACCCTCATGGAAGACTCGCCACAAATGACACCCCTTTCAAGCTGAGAAAGATTCCTGGATGAGTTAACACGCAAAGACATCGACTCTGACCCCAGGGGACCCCTCTCTACTTCTCCCCGCCTCTCGGTTTGGAAATGGTGCAAATTAAGTAGAAGAGTGGGCTCTCACGTGAGTCCAGAAAGCACCGGGAACCACAGTGACAGCTGGTACTGCGGACACATTCTTATCTTCTGTATATTGTGGTGTCTGACCTTCTGGCTGGAGAAAGACTGCCCCTCCCGGGGCTAAGTCAGCTCTCAGACTCAGCCAGAGCCTGTTACACGCAAACAAGCCACCCAGAGCCGTACCTCCTCCTTCTGGCCGGCACACCCCGGCGGTGATGTTCCTCTGCCTTAATCATCCTAGGACCAGGTCCCATCCAACTAGAGCCCATCCCTGGCCCAAAGCCCCCACGGTTACTCAAACTAGCCAGTCCTACACCTTGCCCAGCCTTCCCTACGGAAACCCCAATAAAGGCTGTGGCCTAAGTGCCCTTCTGGCTCCTGACCACCCTGGCGTTTTCCATGTGGTCCCGAGTGGCATTTCTAGACCTGTGAGTGTATTAACTTTGTCTTTTCCTGAGCCTCTCCTCTGCCTCCTCGTGTGGCTGCACCCGGCTGAGCATCTCCTAAGACACGAAACACGGCGGCAAACTGCTTAGATCAGCTGGTTAGACCATGAGACTGATCACGCTGGGGCCGTAATAGAAACAGGAGGCCACCCTCATGGAAGACTCCCCGCAAATGAGGGTTGGCAACGGGACCAAGAACACTTTCAAGCTGAGAAGGATTCCTGGATGGGTTAACATTCAAAGACACGGACACTTTGAGAACAGTCAAGGGTCAGATCTGAGCACAGAAGCTCCCTCCTGCTGCCCTGCAGCTCAGGGGGCGCCTGCCACCCACCATCTGGGATGACGTGAGGGGTGGGAAGGCTGGCTAGCACCCCCAACCACCGCCCTCTGGATGGCAGGGCAGCCAGACACCTCCCCAGGCAGAGCGGGAGCCCCTCACCCAGCAGGGCCTGGTTGTCCAGCAGCATCCTTCCTTTGTCCGCAGACTCTTCAGTGTAGACGTCCCCGACCAGCAGCAGCTTGATGGCCTCCTGCTTCACCCCGTCGAAGAAGTTGGACTGGATTGTGCGAGACACAGACCGGGCCCCGTCCTTCAGCTTCCCCACCTGCCACGGGCCGGACGACAGGCCGTGAGAGGGGCCCCTACGGGCACCCCCTGCCCCCCGTCCCCCGCGGCCTGCCCCTACCTTGGCCTTCCCTTCCAGGGCCCGGCTGCCCGTGAACATCTTGCTCAGGCTGTGCCCGTTCAGAGACCACATGGCTTTGAAGGACTCCACGAAGCGGTCGGCAATGGGCTTTGAATTCAGCCCTAGGCTCTCAAGCTGCAGGTGGAGGACCTGGGAGACGAGGGGACGGTGGTCACCAACTTCTCACCCGGAAGCTGCCCCACAGACGCCCAGGGAACACCACCAGGCGCCATCCCCGCGAGTTCCTACTCAGAGGGTTGCCGTGGGTGACTCTGTGCCCCCCAGAGGACAAGGCACCCTCGCAGCAGAGAATGGGGCTTCTACAGCTCACCCAACTTTATCTATACTTCACCCAGCCCTCCTCTGACACCCTCCCCCCTCCCTCCCCCATACCACCCGCAAACAGGACAGCAAGGGATGGATGGCAGGCGGCGCGGACCCCACTCCTCCTCCCGGCAGTCAGCCAGGAGAGGCCACCCAGGCAGCAGACCACAGGCTTCAAACTCCCTCCCAGGCTTCAAACCCAGCCTCATCTCAGGCGGTTCCACCCTGCCTTCCTCTAAGGGAACATTCACAATAATCACTGCCCACGGCTACCGTTTCTCCTTTGGGCCACGGTAGCACCTTTGGGCTACCATGTCTGGGGTGCATTCCAAAGTGTGTGAAAGCGTGCCTGTGATAGGCCAAAGGCATCTCACGGCATCGCAAGCCAGCTACCCAGGGAGACCACTCTCTAGATGCCGGACACATCACTGTCCCCTCCCCTCAATGGGAACGTCAGCCCAGTGAGACCTCCCTCATCTTGCCGACAGGGTGCTGAGCCCAGCCCGTCCCCCTGAAGGCACAGGACACAGATGGCCCGAGAGACACACCTCGAGGGCGATGAAGCTCTGCACCGTGTTGGTTCGGTCCAGGCAGTCGAGACAGTTCATCCGCAAAGTGCCTTTCTGAAAACTTCGGGAAACAACACACACAAGTTACAAGTGCTGCTGGAAGGAGCACTGGCCATGGCACAATGGCCCATCTGACTGCAGGCCCCCAAGGAACCTCGTCCCGAGAAAGAACCCCTCACCTCCTCCCTGGTAGGCTGCCTGGTAGAGCCCACCCGGGCGGCCCAAAGCCTCCAGAGTTACTCAGCCCGGTGGATCCTAAGCTGTTTGTCTTTCCCACGGAAACCCTAGCGGAGGCTCCGCAACGGTACACGGCGCGGTGGGTCCCAGCACTGCTGCAGTGGTGGCCGAGCCCAGAGCGTGCTCTCGGCGGCCTGCACACCAGGGCCGTCACAAAGACAGTCAAATCCCGTTATCACCATGGTTACGTTCTAGAAAGTTTCGTGAACTGTTAGCGAATCCAACTGTTAGCAAAGCAGCAAACGCTGAGTCACTGCTCCTGGGGGCCTATGTTCCCGTGAGCCTCTGTTCATGGATTTTCATCAACTAATCAATATATAACCTTGTGTTATGTGTGTCTCTGTTTAAAGAGACCTACTTTAATATATATTGTTGATTCATCCACAATCAAGTCTTGGCCATCAGCGCTATAACTCGTGCCTGAACGAAACTTCTCGAACACACGCACTCTCTCCGTGAGGCACATCACACCCTTTTTGGGCTTAGGACCCTGGACAGCACTTAGCACCACACCTGGGGGGCATTTTAAATAGTGAAACCTCCGACAAGATGCACAAAAGAGCGAAAATGTGGCACCAAGCAGACGGCACGGGAACACCTGTTTGCAGGGTGAGTTGGAACAAGAAGGCCGAACGGGGGCCTGGCTCCACCTCCGCCGGGAACACGCACGGCAGGCGCCTCGGATTTCTCACTGTTCTGGGCAGGTCTGGTGAACGACCGTGAATGCTCCAAGAGTTTGATTTGGGGTCACAAATAAACTTTAGCAAGTGGGCAAATCTGCAAACATGGAATCTGTGAATAATGAGCATTAACTGTACTGACTTGCGGAAACTGGACTTCCTTCTCCTCCGCTCTGGGCAGGGAATCCGCGTCCCAGTTCCCTTAGGCAATCGGGTTTATGCCAGCTGCCCCCCTTCACTCTTTCTAATTTTCATCACAGCTCGGATGATAAGTTATACGGTCACCGTGGCTCCACCATTTAACCCGGTCCCCGCCATCAGTACATTTTGCCAGAAAACCATGATTTATCATCTGCTCACAAAATTCACAAGCATCTCCGATTGTGGGAAGGGAAAGGAGAAGGCCAGAACCCAAGGTGCCCGATACCAGCGAGCCTGCGGCCCCAGAAACTGCAAGCGTAGGAGCAGCGAGGGAGGGAACGTTCCCGGCAGAGCCCCTGCCACTCGGCAGCTCACCCGGCAGGAGGACGAGACGCAGGCGAGACTCACCGTGGACTTACGTTCTTTCCCCTGGCGAACACATCAAAGTCATCCCAGTGCAGCTTCAACTGTGGCCTCAGCAGGTTCTCCAATTTCTCTAGCTTCCCGCCTTTGGCAAACTGATGGAAGTCAAAGTTGATCATAGGCGTGTCGCCGGCGTGGCAAGAAGCCCAGAGCAGCTTCTGAAAGGGGAGGGAGAGGGTGGCAGGGCACCTGAGCGGCCAGCTGCGTCACTCGACACCGGGCAGGGCTTGGCTTGAAGGCTTACGGTGGACCCGGTTCTTTACCAGCCCCGACCCGGATCGGGCAGCACAGAACAAACACCCTGGGGACAAAACCACAAAGAGCATCTCGCCTGCAAAAGGGCAGAAGGTCCACCTTGGACAAAAGACAGCCAGAGTGGGCGTGGCTCCCCGGGGCAGCCCAGGGCCCTGCACCAACATCACTGCCCAGAGGGCTCTCTGGAGGATGCCCACGGGGAAGGACCGCTCTGTTCTGCAGGCACCCGCGTGCCACAGGCACACCAGGTACAGGGCAGCGCAGCAGGCTGCGGAGCTCATAATCCAGCTCCTGTTGCCCTGGTAACCAGTCCCATCCTGAAGAGCCAAGACTCCGGGAGGGCGTGCTCAGAAGCGGCCAAGTACCTCGGCAAGTCCTCCAGGCCGCCCAGTGAGGGGAGGCGCAGCCCAGTGAAACTCCAGGGAGGGGGAGACAGGGGCTCAGGGCCCACTCGGGCGCGGGTCCAGCATGTGAGCTGAAGGCGGAGCCAGACGTGAGGAAGCACGGCCAGGGTGCCGGGCAGGCGTGGTGCCCTGGCAGAAGTCTGCCTTCCACACCAGAAGCCTCAGCCAGCAACTCCTCAGCACTCTCACCAGGCAGCCCCGGGGCAAAGGATGAACCACTGCCTTCCCAGGGCACCCAACCTCAGACCGCCAACCACACCCTCCTGTGTGGCTTCAGGTCAGACTTGTCCAGCATTGGCCCAGCCAGAGTCTAGTGACTCTGAAGGACTAGAAGGGCTTCGGGCCATCTGGTCCCGAGGACTCTGAGCGCCCATCCCTCCTGCGCTGGAATGCAAATCAACGCACAGCTGCCGTCATCAAGAAGGTCTTGTTGGGAAGTAGTCAGCCAAGCTGAAGCATTCACCCTTGGTGGCTTCATGATCTGGAGCAAGTGCCTGGTCCCCTGTGGCCTGATAACCACGGGTCACACGCCGGCTGCCTGTGCGTGGACCTCAGCATGGCAGAGCTGGCAGGCTGAGGGAGCTCCTTCTATGTGATACCCCAGTTGGGACCATGACCCAGGTCTCTCCAGGTAAGGTCCACCTCTTACCTCCTACCTGCCTAGGAGTCTGGTCTCCCCTGCTGGGCCAGAGGCCTGCAGTCATCTCCTGCCTTTCCAGCACAGGGGCCCACCAGCTGATGGGGGCGTGCTGAGGACACCTTCTCCCCAGAATCAAGGCATAAAGGGGAAAAATTCTTGAGGGTTTTTTTTTTTTCCTTCTTCTTCCTTAAAATAAGCTGCCAACACGGCTGCCCAGATGGGTGGCAGTGGAGATACTTCTCGAGCTTGTTGCCAATAGCAACAAACCAAACAGGAAAAGCAGGTCTGGCCAAGTGAAACTGGCCACCAGAAAGTCAGCTCCAAGCACATGGCTTTCCTAAACAGGGAGAAATGAGCACCCAGCTGGATTCAGCTTCTACTGGCCAGGGGCCAGGACCACAGGGAACACTCTTCCCGTGAAGTGAGGTGTGACTTCAAACTCTCTCCATAAGGGGCTTTCTTGAGCTCTGAACAACCACAGGGTTTTTTTCCCATTCAGCAGGGAACATGGGCTGCTGGGTAAGGACTGTGGAGGCCCACAGCCCACCGCTCAGTCTACAGTAGACTGAATACACGTGGGAGCACTAGGAACGGAGAGATGCAGGCGAGGTGGGCGGAGTCTTTTGCTCACTGCTCCCTCCTCGTCCAGGGTTTCTCCATGCATCTCCCTTGAACGTGTGCCGGACGCTGCGGGGAGCCCACAGAAAGCTGGACACAGGAAGCAGCTTTCAGGGGCAGCCCAGACAAGGATGGATGACTTGAAGGCTCCAAGTTCACAGGAGGACATTATCTAGGGTTGCTTGCTTTAAACCGAGCAGGGGCTCTGAAGAGCCACTTAGGCACAAGTGCCCTGCGGGTGTCTGTGTGAACGTGCCAGAAGGTGCTGGCCAGCAGCTGGGCCGGACCAACAAGGGAAGAGGGAACTCCGGCTCCCTGAGCAGGTCGGGGATGCGCGGGGTGAAGCCCAAACATACGTGTGCACGTGCATGTGTGTGTGCGCATTCACGCGTGTATGTCCGTCCAAGAGAGCCAGGGAAAGGCCTGGCCATCCCGAGTGGTCGATGCCCCAGTGGGGAGCAGTGGAGGAAATGCAACTGGAGATGGGAGATGCTTTGTTTTCATTTTGAGCAAATTCTCCCAACCATTGCTTTACAAAAATTAAACTGCATTTGTCAGTAGCCCAAATCACCTAATGCTGAAGCTCTGATGGAGAAAGTCTCCCCCAGCATGGGGAAAGCAGGGCTGTTGTCCCCAGTCCCCATGGAAGCCCGCCCTGAGCAGGGGCCCCTCGGCTCCCTCATTCCCTGCCCCCCAGGCGGGGAAGCCAGTTACCTTGAAGGCTCTGTTGAGCACCTCCTCTCCGCCTCTGCTCCCCAGCAGGTTCACGACCACTTGCTTCCCATACTGCTCCTTGAGAAGCACCATGTGCCTGCAACAGAGCAGGGCCGCGCGTGATGCCATGTCCCCGCGACACACACTGACGGCCCCGCCCTCGAGGGGACCTGCCAGGCACTGGAGGTTCTGGATGAGCTGTTCCCCACGAAAGGCACTGGCCAAGAGTACACAGCATATCAGACTTCTAAACACACGTGGTATCAGGTGGAGGATATGCTGGACTTTCTGTAAAGTCCTCCATTAGATCCAGAACAGCTAATCTGGCCTTTCATTAACAGAGCCTTATAACTGTGACGTACGTATCTCTGAAGTTAATCCACTTCACTTGGTACCTTCTCAGAACTAGAAAAACTGGTAGGAGAGGCATCAACCTCAGGGCCCAATGTTTTCATCTAAGTGCTGCATTTCATGATGTTTAACCTCAACCGGAAGGTATAATGAAATTTCAGTTTTTAGGAAAATTCTTTGTATACCAGAGACTATTTTTAAATACAGATATTGAAATAGCAGGGAGAGACTCTAATATTTGTCTTTTACCAGCAGCTTTTGCAAAGTAACTTTATAAGTTTAATACTGTTAGAAATATTTAAATGTAGTTTTTTTAAAAGGGAAAATACACAATGCAAAAAGCAAATGTAAAATTAATTTAATACTGCAATCTTAACATCTAAAACGAGAAAAAAATAACACACCACAGTGTTAAAAGTGGTAGAATTTTATGTGATTTTAAGTTCTTTCCTTCTTTAAACATTTTTTGTATTTTCCAAATTTCTACAATAACACGTTTGTCTCATAAATGGAATTTTTTTAAAGTTAATTATCACAAAAGAACCATTTTTAGCCCAATAAGAGAAAAAGGGACTCTCTTACTAACTCGGAGGGACAGCACCGCATAGAGGAATATGGATCCTGAAGTGGGAAGTTTATGTCCCTCTGCAGACAGCGGAAGACGAGCCGCCCGAGGGCTCCGCCCCCACGAAGAATTCTCCAGGGCCATGCTCCTGGCAGCCCTGTCCTGTCTGCAGTCCCTCCCAGGGGGAGGATGCAGGGCTGGATCAAATCTGGGAGATCAGGGCCTCCTCACAGCCATAGGCTGTGCACGGCCCCTGGAGCCATGCTATGTGGAAGCCCCGGGGGAAGGTGCCGAAGAAATAACATGCAGTGGCCTGGCCCCTCCGGCTCTTTTGGTTCCTCCTTCCCGGAGAAGGTGCATCCTGGCCTGAGGTCTGACAGGTGCAGACAGAGCAGGCCCTGCTCAGGTGGGGAGTCTGAGCTGCTCAGCGCTGAGTGTGCCCTGTGTGTAACATGCTAATTAGGGGGGCACAGGTGGGCTGGTGTCACCAACCTTAAGGTAAATAAGAAGGCTGCAAGCAAATTTAAAGTCCAAATGAAGCTTCAGCTAGAATGATTCAAACATTTAAAAAAATTACTTTGAGGACTTCCCTGGTGGCACAGTGGTTAAGAATCCACCTGCCAATGCAGGGGACACAGGTTCGAGCCCTGGTCCGGGAAGATCCCACATGCCGCGGAGCAACTAAGCCCATGCATCACAACTACTGAGCCTGCGCTCTAGAGCCCACAAGCCACAACTACTGAAGCCCGCGCACCTAGAGCCCGTGCTCCGCAGCAAGAGAAGCCACTGCAATGGGAAGCCCGCACACCGCAACGAAGAATAGCCCCTGCTCACCTCAACAAGAGAAAGCCGCATGCAGCAATGAAGACCCAACGCAGCCAAAAGTAAATAAATAATAAAGTAAATTTTAAAAAAATTACTTTGAGAAGTATTTTATACCCATTAAGATTATTTTAAAATTAACATTTAGAGTAAAAAAACAAATATTTTAAAAAGCTATTAACTATTTCAAGTACAAATTACCAAGAGTTCAGGTTAGCGATGGCTTTTCTTAAGCGAGTTGTAAAACAGTAAGTGTGTAATGATCCAATTTGTGTTTTAAAAAATGAACTATGGGGACTTTCCTGGTGGCACATTGGTTAAGAATCCGCCCGCCAATGCAGGGGACACGGGTTCGATCCCTGGGTCCGGGAAGATCCCACATACCGTGGAGTGACTAAGCCCGTGCATCACGACTACTGAGCCTGCGAGCCACAACTACTGAGCCCACACGCCACAACTACTGAAGCCCGTGCGCCTTGAGCCTGTGTTCCGCAACAAGAGAAGCCACTGCAATGAGAAGCCTGCACACCGCAACTAAGAGTAGCCCCCGCTTGCCTCAACTAGAGAAAGCCCATGCGCAGCAATGAAGACCCAATGAAGCAAAAAAAAAAAAAAAAAAAAAAAGAACTATGTATAAGTCAGAATTTTTTCTAGAACGATATGTAGAAAACTAACAGTGGGAATTGGGAGTTAGGGTACTTCTAATTCTTCCTTTATACCTTTCCACACTGTGACTTTTTAAAGCCTGGGAATATGTTACCTTAAAAACACAAACAAACCAGCTTAGAAATATCCTATAGTTTAGATGATCCCTTATTAACCAGGACAAATAGATAAAGCTTCAATGCAGAAGGAACTGATAAGATAAAATAATTGCAAAGTGTTACCTGAGCATTTATGAATGAACCTTCAGGGAAAACTGAGAGCAAGTAAAAATTCCATTTTGTAAGCTGCCTTTTTGTATAAAGAACCAAAGTAAAAGGCAGATTCAGATTCCAGATTTGGGGTCTCCCGTTTCCCATGGCACCCTGGCTCCTGTGCTACTGTCTGATGGGAGGAAGGACAACAGACTTAGGATGCAGCCGGACGACCTACCTGTCGAAAGCAGGGGCGTTGGCTTCCAAGCCTCTGTTGAGTCTCAGATGATGGGAACCCACCTAAATCAAAGAGAAAGGACACCGGTGACTCCTCCCGCCCTGCGAACCCAGTACACGCTGGCCTTCCCATTCGCCCTCTTGCTGCCAGCCAGGCCACAAGCAGCAGCCACTCGGCCCCTCCATGGCCCATTTACAGCTCAGGACGGCCGGGCCCTGAACGCAGGTCCTGCAGCCTGAGTCTGGCTCTGCTTCAGCCCCGTCCTAACGGCAGCATGGACCACGTGGGCTGGGTTCTTCTACAAACAGAAGACAAACTTCAGGGTAAGACCACGAGGCCCACATCAGATCCACAAACCCTTCTGTGGTGCAGAGGTGAGGCTAAGCCAACCGGGAGAAAGAAACCGCTTCCGGCCTCTTCTGCAACTCCAGGGATCTTGACTGCCCCTAAAATCTGAGCTGTCATAACTACCTGCAAACGACTTTGCCTTATTGTTTAGAACTACCTATTTGACACTGGAAGCTTAAAAAACAAACTTAAAACTACTTATTGTTATTGCCTGAGGGGACTCTCTCTGGACAGATCTGGGACAATCTGAACATCGAATAATATAAGGACACAGGGAGGGTGGGAGGGAGGGAGACACAAGAGGGAAGAGATATGGGGACATATGTATATGTATAGCTGATTCACTTTGTTATAAAGCAGAAACTAACACACCATCGTAAAGCAATTATACTCCAATAAAGATGTTAAAAAATAAATAAATAATGTAAGGACAGCAGTGGATTATAACCTGATGAATAAAATAGGAATCCATGAATCTATGCAGATGAGAGCTGGATGGATGGGTGGATGAGTGGATGGACAGATGGATGGGTGGGCAGGTGCATGGGTAGGTGGTTGCTTGGGTAGATGGCTAGCCGGGGGGCACGTGTGGGACAGGGAGAAGAGAGGGTTCTTCCTTACAGAAAACACCAACTGATAAACATGGAGGGAGTGGTGGAAAATCATCATCTTATATCAATCATAGTAAAACATTATTCAGCAAAAATCATCCACTGGCCATAAATCTTGGGGGAAAATTTGATGAGGAGTAGGATACTTGCATGGTCTCAAAGTGTCTCCATAAATCACTTGTTAGTTGAAAAGTAAAACATATTAAGCATAAGTGGAGAAACTGAAGAACACCTTACCCAAGTTATCAAAACTAATACCACTAATGAGGGGCCGAGGGACACTGGGGACTTCCAGATGGGAAGGACCTCTGAGAAGGACATGGTTGATCGGCGTTCTGGCCAGGGGTCAGTACCCTGAGCTTGATCATAATGCAATACCAGGAAACTCCCAAATGGGGAACAGTCAATTTACAGAAAAAGAAGACCTACATTCTCCAAAAACATCAACTTCAGGAAAGACAGAAAGGCAGAGGAACTGGTCCAGATTAAAGGAGACTGGAAATGTGAGAACTAAATGCAGATGGGATGCTGGCCTGGATCCTGGACTGAAGGGGAAAAGGAGCCACGATGGACACTAATTACTGAGAAAACTGATAAACCTGGAATATGGGCTGCAGATCTGATTAAAGCCCTGTGTCCACGTTAAATTTCCTGAATGTGTACCTACCCTGTGGTGACGTAAGAGAATATATGTGCTCCTTGGGAAAACATCCTGAAACATTAACAAGTAAATAGACTAAATAGATGTATGCAACCTACTCTCAAGGGATTCAGAAATAAATAAAGCATAGGTGTGTGTGGCAAGATGTTAACATTTAGTGAATCCGGGTAATGATGTGTAAGAGTCCTTTCCGCTGTTCTTACGACTTTTCTGTAGGTCTGAAATTATTTCAAGATAAAAAGTTTCTTCAAATGTACTGCTCAGTTTTGCTTGGTATTGAAGGTTGTAGAAGTGGTGTCCTTGGATTCATCCATATCATCAGATGTAGATATGACTGAACACGTGAGAAGCGTTATTTTATGACCCTTAACATCGCAGATAATACATGTGTCCCTCTCCATACGTGAGGAAAGTACCCACCTAGAAACCTAGTGTCTCAGCAATAGATTTAGAAATTACTGGGATTAGGTTTGTCCACATAAATGACTCTACAAATAGTCTGTAGTCCCTTTTGGTCCTCAGAAGCGTTGGTCACGAAGGAAATGAGCCAGTAAACTAAGGCATCAAAAGGCATCGAAAAGGAGGCATCTTGCTCTTAACTGTGGGTGTTCCTAGGAAAGTCTGAACCCAAACACCTTCATTTTGTGTGTATTCTGCCCTCCTCTCCTGATGGCCATTGACGCCTGGCTGACGAAATGCCAGTTACTTAACCCCCAAAACCATCACAGCCCCTGAGTTCCCAGAAGACAGCCATGTCCTGCACCCGAGGCAAGTCAGCTCCTGTCTTTCTTCTGAACTTACAAGGAAGGTGCCGGTGGAAAGTGAGTCCACGCTCCTCCAGCCACCCTCTGAGGGGTCTCTGAGCGCCGGGGGCCACTTGCTCCACGTCTGCCTGTCAGTCACCGCAAGAAATCCCCCCTGGCTTCAGGGAGAAGCTACGGCTGTTTTTAGACTCACTCCCATGGGAGCAAGTAAGAAAATGGTTCAGGCCTCAGAAGCTTGATCTCTGGCTCTAAACTTCCCCTGTGATAAAAGTTACCTAAGTCCCGTCACGAACTGCATAACCCGTGCAGGCCTGAGTTAGTGAGCCTGACACCTCGGGTCCACATGGCACTGGGTGCTATGGAGACGGCAAAGGGATGGGAGACCCTGAATTCCCGTCCCTGGCTGACTACCACCAACTGGGTCACTGTGCCAAGACCCCGAAACACACTTAAGTGTTTCTAACGAGTCTGCACAAGTGCAAATGAATTTGATGGAAACTGTGCCCCTTCAGGCTGAGAACCAGCAGCGTAACAGGGTGAGGTGCAGCAGGCCGTCTACTGCATCAGCAGGACTCGGGGAAGCTGGGGGCCAGACAGGAAGCAGCAGCCCACAGCAGGAGAGGACACGGCCCAGCCCCGGGACAGGGCACGGCCCTTCGGATGCCTCTGCCCTTTCCCCCTCACCCAGACTCTCTGGTGGACAGGGCAAGGCAAGCCCCTTGTAGGCACGTTCCCATCCCCACAGCAGTCAATCCAACGTCACTGCTGATGACACTAAGGGCACCACCCACAGTGAATGACCAGAGCAGTAAACGGGCAGAAAGGATCCCTGACTCCAGTGGTTCTCAAAGTGTGGTCCCCGGACCGGCAGCATCAGTGAGCCCTGAGAGCTCGATAGAAATGCAGATTTGAGGGCCCACCTCAGACCTACTGAATGGAGGTCTCCGGGGGTGGGGCCAGGAATCTGTGTCTTAACACGTCCCCGGGTGACTCCTGCACAAGGTGGGTCACATAGGCACACACACGCCCCCCACGCTACAGTCTGAGAGGGGCTGCTTTCTACCTACTCATCGTCCTCGTTCCCTTTTTGCTGGGGGTTTGAATGCCTGTGAGGGGACAAGGCAGCGGGACGAGAGCAGCCCAGGGGTCTGTGTCTACACCCCCACACAGGGCGCCCTGCCCACAGCCATGTCCCCCCACCTCCTCAGTGGACGGGGCATGCGCAGAAGGGGGGCCTCGGACACTCTCCGCGAGGTCATTCGTCCATCAGCTCGACAACCCGTTAGTCCAGCTGCCTAAGGCCGCACGTCCCGACACTGACCCGAACCTCTCCTCTCTGGCGTCACCTAGTCCTGAGGCCACAGTCAGGGCCTCAGGGAGCAGCTTCACGCGGGGCTGAAATGAAACCACTGCTGGCTCCGGCACATAGGAACTGACCGCGCTGCTTTTTTTTAGTCTCCCTCCTCCCCTGGCCAGGTGGACACTCGGCCACTCACTCCTGTCTGGTCCCTAAAGTCAGAGGTTCAATCCTAAAGACTCCAGGCTGAGCCTGAGGGAGTGGCTGGAAGAATAATGCCTGGCTGAGTCCACGCAGAGCCTCCCTGAGCACCTGAGAGGGTCCCAGGACCACAGACGGCATCTCCGAACCTCTCCCTCCCCCTCCACGGCCTCCCCTAGTTAAAGCCGCCAGCATCTCTGATCTGGATCCACGGCCTCCCCTAGTTAAAGCCGCCAGCATCTCTGATCTGTATCCATGCCACCGTCCTACCTGGTGTCCTTACCTTTCATCTTCTTCCTCCAAACTCCAAAGCTTACTGAGGCCTCATCACCCGCCCCTGGAACCCTTTAGTGCAGCGTCCAGAGCATGCAGAGCCAGCTCCTTCCGGCTCACAAGCCACGGTATGCACACCTCTTCCCGGCTCCAATTTCAAGCTGTTGGCTTGAAATCAGCTCTGATAGGAGTATTTACACCACAGAAATGGGCAAATGCTACAAACCAAAACTTCTCCCTCCTGGCCCTAAAAAAACTGTTTTACCAGCAGAACCTTGAGTGATCCTCAAGCCTCTGCACACGGGAGTCATCTAAGGGTCTTCAAAACGGTACCGATGCCTGCTCCCACCTGCAGGCGTGCTGATGTGACTGGGATGGCATGCACCCCGAGTGCCAGGAAGTTTATGAGCTGCCCAGGTGATTCTAATGTGCAGCAGTTTGGGCACCACTGGGGTAAACTTCAAACTCCTTAGCGTAACACACAAAGCCCGTGTTCATCTGGGCCTCGCCAGCCTCTCCAGCCTCACCTTTCACCACAACCCCTGTCCCCCATGCCCGGGCTGCAGGCAGCAGAGCCAGCACAGGTCCCCAGATGTGCTCTGATGCAGCGGTTGTAACACCTGTATCTGTGGTTCCCTCTGCAGGCTGCCTTCCTGGCCTGGGTGATTCCACCCAGTCCCTCTCCGGCCAGTTCAGACACCCACCCCCGCAGCCTGAGTGGACTGTCCGTCCCCAGAGCTGCCACAGGGATCTCAGCCTTCCTCTCCCCCAGCTCTATTCGTACAACACTGCCATGTCCTGTCACCTCCACCCCGAAGTCGGGGGCAACATCTGATGTCAGGTGCCTGCCTGTACCAGGTGCTTGACCAGCGTCTGTGGGATGAATAAATGGCTTCCCCCGGGGTGTGTATGAGGGCTGGGAAGTGGAAGAGCCTAGGAGACTGGGGTTCGTGCCGCACGTGAACGCAAAAAGGTGAGGACGCTGTCACTGCACCGCATGGTGTCCTCGTGGGGCCTTCACGGGAAACTCCTACTCCGCCCGCAGGACGCAAAGAGCCGTGCTTCTCCTGATGCAAATGCAACTTGTGCTTTCTGTCTCTTAGATGCTATAACTTACGTTATTAATACCATTAACAGCCACCATTTTTAGTACTTTTTAGATTCTAGGTACTGAGCTAAATTCTAATACA
The DNA here is from genome assembly GCF_964341445.2 of Mesoplodon mirus. Lineage (NCBI taxonomy): Eukaryota > Metazoa > Chordata > Mammalia > Artiodactyla > Ziphiidae > Mesoplodon > Mesoplodon mirus. Next base: position 9,453,583 of record NC_138986.1, read on the forward strand.
TACTATGATATTTAATCCTCTCCATAACCCTACGAGATTGGTATTGTCAATCCCATTTTACAGAAGAGTAAACTAAGGCGATTTATAATCTGCACAACCTATTAACAAGATAAAGATGAACTGCTAAAGGTACATGGTTGCTGGAAATGCAGTCAGGAGTTTGTAATGAAGGCCCTATGCCCGTGATCACGTGCAGACAAAGCATCATCCCAAGGTCCTCTCTGCGCACCCCCGCGCCCCAACCCCAGCGGGGCTCATCCATTCCCTTGGGGTAACTGCAAAAGGGCGAAGGTGCAACACTGCAACTTAAAAAGCAAGCTATTTACCCCAAAATCTTTGCACTTTTCATCTAACCTAAGTGAAGAAGGAGGGGGAATTTTTCAAAATAGAGAAAAACAACCAGGATTGATCATCAGGCTTGCTATTGATAGTTCAGGTAGGGTGACTCAAAGTTGCCCTCCTGTGCCCTAGGAAGCTGACCTCATCTCTCTTTGATGATGGATAGTATTTAGAGGATAAACACGGGTATTAAACCCAAAGGTTAGCAAATCCTTAAGATTCATGAACGCTAAAGCCTTTTGAAACTTATTTTGAAGAAACCACGGAGGCTGTGGAAGAGGCTTAACAAGTGTTATGAGTCTAAAAGATGCTACAGCTACAGAAAAGCAAGCCACCCAAGGTCCATGGATGCTGACCCAAGTCAGACTGGGGGACAGTTGTTCCAATGCAGGGTCAGGCTGTGTCTGGAGCACCAGAGGAGTCAAGCTGGAGACCAAAATTAAAGAGGGGACTGACAAGTTTTGTTTTGTTTTTACAAGAGGGAGACCAGAGTGTGGAGAGTCCTAGAAATAAGACAGAAATGGCCAAAGGAAGGCCCTGGAGAAGACGAAATGGAGAAAGGGAACCACGAAGGTTCCTGAAGGTCTGAGAATTCAGACTTCGTGTGGCACATCCCCTGAACACCCTGGAGAGACAGACTGTGTGCAAAGCAAGGAGAAACTAGCTAATAATAATAATAAATAAATAATAATAATAATAATAATGGAGCCATCCCAAACTGGGTGAGAGGGTAAAACAGATGAATTTCAAAGGGTCCTTCCCAAATTCTAATACTCTATCATGACCATCTCCCAGTTTGGGGGTTTCTTACAAATCAAAGGAAAACTCCAAATCTAAAGAAACTCAAGTTTCAAAACCCCTTTTAGAATGTCCAGAATAGGCAAATTAGAGAGACAGAAAGTAGAAGAACAGTTGCCCAGGCCTCGGGGAGGGCTGGGAGGGAACGGGGAGTGACCACTGATGGGTCCACGGTTTTCTTAGTGGTGATGAAAGTGTTCTAAAATTAGATTTGGTGATGGTTACACAACTCTGTGAATGCATTAAAAACCATAGAATTGTACACTTTACATGGGTGAGGTTTACGTATGCAAATTATATCTCAATAGAGCTGTTTAAAAACAAAGCTCTCTTGGGCTGGCCTCCAGAGGAGTTCTCCACCCATCCTCAGGGGTGCACCTCTCTGCCACCACTTAATGCCATCAGCTGCTGCACACGTCTTAGCTGTTCCTTTCTCTTGGAAACACTGAATGTTAATAGAGCTTTTGCCCACAGAACTGAGACACTCATCCACCCGTCTCACCTAAGGGCTGACAAGGTTCCTTTCCACGGCTTCCAACTGCACGATGACAACATGAGGACAAAGTGCCCACGGCTGAGGCTGGGTCAGGTCAAGGGCGGGTGAGACCCAGCGCGTCAAATACTCCAAGAGCCTGGCAGGTGGCCCTGGGCCTCTTTAGCCACCGGCTGGTGACCCAGCCACCATCACACAGAGCGCTCGGGAAGGAGAGCCAAGGCGACGCAGGCCCGGGCACAGGGGTCTCCTGAGGGCACCAACGTCCCCTCCAGCCAGGTGGGAAGACCGGGATCGGTGTGGAGGAATCTCAGGTCCCCTTGGCCGTGACCCTCCCAGGTAGGAAAGCACTGTTCCCCTCCACCAACGACAGACGTGCTCTTGGACCCACACCCTGAACTCGTCCCAGGAGACAGAAGGCCAAATACCTCTGGCTCTGGCCAGGGCCCTGTTGGGACGGCAAGGAGTATTTTTAGAAATCACACGAAAGCTCCCGTGCAGTTCGCACGCGGTCCCACAACAAGCACCTCCAAACGCCGGACCTGCCGCACGGCCGCTGGGGCCCCCAAAACCTTTCAAAGCTTTCCGGGAGAGTCGCAACTCCCTAAAGACATCTCAGGCCACGCTCTCAACACACTGAACTTGGGTCTAAGTGAAGGTACCTGCAATCACATGATGTGGTCCACTTACTTGCAAAGACCTTCCACCTCCCCAGTGTCATCAGTGAGCTCGAGATCGGAAAATCACACAACATATATGTCTCTGGGTACAACACCACACCCACACACACCCACCCACACCCACCCACACACACCCACACACACACACACACACACTGTGACAACTCAGCTCAATCCAACTGGGCTGGGGAAAAAGACCAGAAACTGTGCCATGAAAGAAATATGACTAAAAGAAACAACTCACAGCCGTTCAGAAGAGAAGAGTGGGTGAACAATGACACACGTGAACAGGCTTTTTTTATTACCTACCTGAAGCCCTGGCTGCTCCCAAAACAGCGGAACGGAGCCTCTGATCTGAACAAAAGACGACACTCCATCATCCATGTAAATCGCCTGCACCACAAGGAGACAGAAAGGGAAAGGTATTCTTCAATGAAACCGAATGTCCTGGGGCCGGGTAACGGGATCCGGCTGCCTGAGACCCGACACCAGCCAGAGCGAAGGGTGACGGCGGGCTTGAGCGCCCTCTGCCCCTCTCCCAGCCTGGCCGAGCTGCTCCCCGCCCCTCAGGCCGGCCGGCGCTCACAGGCTTGCTCCGCTGCCCCCCAGCCTCCGAGGAGGAGGGCGCGGGTGGATGGAAACCCCACAACCGGACCGACCTCCCCGAAGAGCCCAGCAGTCCCCTCCCCACCAATTTTAGGAACAGAAGCAAATGGGCTCTGGGATTTAACTAAGACCTTCCTGGGAGCCCTCTAATGTCACCCTGTCAACTGGCGAAGTAGCAGACAGCGACTGGAAAGGGACTGGAGGAAATGAAATGAACCAGCTGTAGCCCAAAGCCCTAGTTAGCTGCACTCGTCGGTCCTGCACCTGACAACGCAAGTCAAGACTTGACCTGAACTCACAGTTGGTCCTGGCCCTACACCACTGTGTTCTTGAACGTGTCAGGGAGTCCACACACACACACACACACGGCCTCCACAAACTTCCAGGGTGACAGTACCTGCACAGACACAGACCATCCTTTACAAGTTAAAGAATGTATCTCCTTCCTACCCCACACACAGTTCTTTCAGGCTGTACCAACTCCTCATCCGTCTGCAGGCCCCTATTGACGCTCTAGTGCCAGGGAGGTCTAAAGGGACAAAAAGTACAGTCCCGAGCGTCACGAGGGTGAGGGCTGCGGCAGCTATCAGATGCTGCCCTTTATCTGAGTAACTCTACCCTGGCCTGGCAGGGCTGGCCCCAGGCGATTGCTACTGGCCCTTTCCATTTCTTACCGGCCTGCTCCCTTACAGGGTAGCTTTCCATGCGGCTAGATCACGCTCAGATCACACATGCATTAGTAATTCTGCAGTGGAGGACCTGAACATTAGACCTGAAGGTTCCCTGAACTTCAGGAATGACATGAGCCTGGGAGTTACAATGTTGAGCTGAAACTCTATCCTTTAATCTCCAAAGGAAAAAAATGTACTGGGTGAAGAACTCGTCTGTTTCCAGATACTGATCACCAGCAAATTGGTTACGCTCCATTATGCTACTGACAAAAGCAGAAGAGAGTAGCAGGCTATTTAAGCTACCGCAGGGAGCACTGGCTCCAGCGAGATTAAATGTATACAGCCTCTCTGCCTCTGTTCAGATGGCTGAGAATCACCAATTCAGCCAATATCTCTATGTAAAGACAACTCGTAACAGTGCCCAGGACCTGACAGAAGCTAAGGAACGATTACCCTTCACTTCACTTAATACGCGCTAAAAGCAGTTCTTCCAGCATTAGACCACGCCCCTCTTGAGCTGGAACTTAACACAGAACCAGCTTCAGAAAAACACCGACAAGCAGTCCCAGCACTCCGGACCCCACCCCGGGGGCAGAAAGAAGAGATGCCTCCAAATTTCTCCATTCCTCCTCCCGCATGAAAATATTCTAGTTCTGTGCCCATCCTATCATCAGGGACACCCACCTACCCAAGGTGGTAGGACAACCCCGATCATCACACAGTAGTGATGGAGTTAAGGTGCTTTCCTTTCTGGCGAAAGAACACAGGTTTTAAAACTAGTGGGAGCTTCAACACCTGGCCTGACCTCACGGAGGTAGTTTTAACAGAGGGCACCTGGGGGCCCTGGGGGAGGAGAGACAGGATGGAGAGTGAACGCAGGTCAGCGCGTGAGCTCCGGGACCCCACCGACCCGGGTCCCACTCCCCTCTGCCCAGCGGGGTGACCCCAGCTCTGTTCCTTAACTACCTCCTGCCTCGGTTTCCCTCTCTCAACGGAGTTAGCGTCACCTGATCAGAGGGGTGACGTGCCCTGAAGCAAAGGAGGGAGCATTCTGGAGCCCAGGGCGGTCACTCCTTCCCGTTCAGGTTGGAAGCCTCCTGCCCCACAGAACATGGGAACAGGGCTCAGGCCGCGGGCAGGAGAGGGAATCTAGGAGGGGAGACAGAAGTGGGAGGGAAACGCAGAGCAGGAGGGGCTTCAGGAAGGGGGAGCCACCGCGGAGTGTGGCTCGAGGCCAGGCCTGGCACCGCCGGACCTGGCACCGGAGCGCCCCCCTTTCACAGAGTGGGGGAGCAGCAGCCCAACAACCTTAACGAGAAAGGGACAAAGCAGGAAGACTTGCCACTGGACAGAGACACTTTTCTCCAAAAGGCTTTTTGCTGAACTTCTGGTCCAGGATGAGGTATTTGCAAACCAATTCCTTCCAGGTCTGCATTCTCGGGAGGACACTCACGGTCATCCTAACCTCCCTGATGAATCAGTGGCCTTATCTTCAGGAGCCAAATCTTTATCTTTTGTTTTCTTTGGGTAAATGAGGGGACTTTCTGTGCCGAGAGTCATGGCGGCAGAGCCAGCTCACCAGGTGGGACTCCCCGCAGAGCCGAAAAGACTCCCGACTCCGCCCAGGGAGGCCAAGATGCCGTCCCCACCTGCGCACACGTGCACCTACGCAACACAAACGCACACACAACATATACGTGTGCGCACACGAGCAAATACACAACACACATATGCCTGCATGCCCACACAAAACTCCCCTACCCACAAACGTGCACACATACACAGCCTGCCTTGGAGGAGAAAGACTGTTCTCTTAGGGAAAAACATAAAAGCAAGGCAGGAGTGGATGGTTTGAAAACACCTCCCTTTTCTGACTCCCTGAGAGTTAGTCGCCACGTCAGGGATCCAGCCTGCCCCATCTCGCCCCATCGCTTGTCTGAATGACAGAGGCAAGCAGCCCGTCAGCCACCTCGTGCCTCTGCTACAGGACCTCCCCTCCCCAGTGGCTAAGGTCTCAGTCCCTTAGCAGAGGGCACAGGCCGGAGGGGACCTGCAGGCAACACAAGAGGGGCCAAGCTGCCCCAGGCAATGCTCCTTCCTGCCGCGGGCTCAGTACCAATGTCCTCAAGTCGCTGCCTGCACCCTCAGGTGCGGACATGAGGTTTCAGATCCTGCCGTTTCTCTAAATGCCAGGTCACGAAGCAGGCAACGCCTTGTCTTCCTCTCCCTCCGTGGTTCCCCACTTCCCAGGGTCCTCCTGCAAGACTCCCCACCTCCCAGGGTCCTCCTGCAAGACTCCCCACCTCCCAGGGTCCTCCTGCAAGACCCCCCACCTCCCGGCGTCCTCCTCCAAGACCCCCCACTTCCCGGCGTCCTCCTGCAAGACTCCCCACCTCCCAGGGTCCTCCTGCAAGACTCCCCACCTCCCAGGGTCCTCCTGCAAGACTCCCCACCTCCCAGGGTCCTCCTGCAAGACTCCCCACCTCCCAGGGTCCTCCTGCAAGACTCCCCACCTCCCAGGGTCCTCCTGCAAGACTCCCCACCTCCCGGCGTCCTCCTGCAATTCTCCCCACCTCCCAGGGTCCTCCTGCAAGACTCTCCACCTCCCGGCGTCCTCCTCCAAGACCCCCCACCTCCCGGCGTCCTCCTCCAAGACTCCCCACCTCCCAGCGTCCTCCTCCAAGACTCCCCACCTCCCAGGGTCCTCCTCCAAGACTCCCCGCCTTGCAGGGTCCTCCGCTAGCACACAGGCCTCTCCCTGCCCTCACTTGCTCTGCTGTCTTTCCTTCTCTCTCCAGGTAGGAGGCTCACAGCTGAGCACGGACCACTCACCGTGGGAAGCACCCCCGAGGGCCAGCTGGTCTCTCTCCTACCTGCTGTGACCCCACCCTGCAGGCTCCTGATCAGACTCAGCCGAGGGGCTCAGGATGTGCATCTGTGTTGCCGACGAGGACACCCCTGGATCGGCTCTAGGAAACGACCCCTCCCCTGGGGTCACCTTCTCCTCCACACGCCAGGGCGGTCACGCTGTTTGGGGGCCCCGCTGGCGCGAATCGTCCGGCTCCCCCCCTCCAGTGGTGGAGAGCACGGTGTCCGTGGGGAGCAGCCTGAAACGCACGCGCCCCCACGAGGAAGTGCTTTGGGTGCAAGCCCACGACCTTCTGCCCCATGTGTGTCTGTGAAAACGAAATCACCGTGGGGCTCACTTGCAGCCTCTGGGTCCCGGCAGGACAGCAGCTGGTGATGTCTGTCTGTCAGCTCATCCGCTGCTCCCGGGAGCAAGGTCGGGGCGAGAGCCTCATCCAGAGAGCAGCCCGGAGGAGGAAACGAAGGAAAAACACAAACCCGGAAGCCCATAAAGCTCACAGGAGCCAAGAAACCCCTCCCCGAGCCCGAGAAGGGAGGCAGGTGCCGGCAATTTAAGTAACAGCGTGGGCGGCAGGAGCGGGGGGCAGGGCGCTGCGGGCTCCAAGGGCTCGCGGGCGGCCGCGCGCTGCTGGAGGAGACAGGGTCCCTGCCTCCGAGCCCGAGCACGGACACGGGGCAGGCAGGACACAAGCACAAGTCACCAGGCACACTTAGAACAACCAGAGCAGGGGCCCAACCCTAGTCTGCAGAAAAATGAGAAGAGCAAGGACAACGGGGAGGCTGTTAATAAAGCTAAGTGTACTGCAGTTAAAGCACAGCCCTAACCTGTTAATGTCAGAGTATTTCCTTGTGTTGGATTGAATCGCGGCCCCCCTCAAAGATATGTTGAAGGGGCTTCCCTGGTGGCGCAGTGGTTGAGAGTCTGCCTGCCGATGCAGGGGACACGGGTTCGTGCCCCGGTCCGGGAGGATCCCACATGCCGCGGAGCGGCTGGGCCCGTGAGCCATGGCCGCTGAGCCTGCGCGTCCGGAGCCTGTGCTCCGCAACGGGAGAGGCCACAACAGTGAGAGGCCCGCGTACCACAAAAAAAAAAAAAAAAAAAGATATGTTGAAGGCCTAACCTCCAGCACCTGGGAATGTGACCTTACTTGGAGATAAGAGCCATTGCAGATGCAATTAGTTAAGAAAGGTCAGGTTGGAGTAGGATGGGCCCTGAGTCCAATATGCCTGGTGTCCTTATGTAAAGGGGAGAAACACACACACAGGGAGAAGATGCCACGTGGTGCTGGAGACAGATGGGACCGACGCTGCCACAGCCGGTCGTCGAAGCTGCCAGCGGGAAGGCTCCTCCCCCAGAGGCTTCAGAAGGATCGCGGCGCTGGGCACGCCTTGATCTCGGGCTCTGGCCTCCAGGACTAGGGGACAATACATTTCAGGCCTTTTCAGCCCTCCCCCACTCCCGTCATTGGCCGTGCTCGTTACAGCAGGAACATAGGAATGTAGGAATCTACTACATCCTCTTACACTTTCAGTGTTAAAATGTCTTGTCATTTAGGAACAGACAGTGATAAGGAGGCCAGCTGCTGTTTCAATGACTTACTTGACAAGACACAGTAGATGGGACCCCAATTTTTAAAAAACTGGTTGAAATCCAAAAACATCTCAGGAGCACTAAACAAGGTACTCTCTGCCCAAGGGCGGGATGGGGAACGAGGCGAAGGCTGAACCGCAGGGGCTCGCCCCAGGGCTGCCCGCTGGAAACCTCCTAAATCCCGCTCAGCTACCAGGTTCAGGGTCTCTGGTATTTTGATTTGTCCAAAAATGCTTTGCATCTTTGGCCCCCACTTCCCAGCACAGCGCTCAGCCTGTGGCAGGTGAAAAGTAATTAAGATCTGTGGAATGAACTGAATGGTGCAAAGCCTAATACCACAAGGATAAAGACCGGGATGGAACACGGTGAGGAAGGCCCCCATTCGGGGGCCGCGTTTTCTCTGTCATTTTTAACCAGCCGCGTCTATGTCCAGGAGAGCTGCAAGTCACAGGCAAGAAACTGCCCCTCTGCTCATCTTCAGGCTGCTGACTGACAGCCCCCTACTCACCATCTGACCCCCAGAGGACCCTCCCCGCTCTGTGCCCTCCGAAAGCCCAGGCAGGTCCAGCTCACACACCGAAGGCAAGTGCTCAAATCTGTGCTGAATTAAACTGGCTAAAGTCCTGGTAGGAAACACCTGTCGCAGCTGCAGCCGTAAGTGGGGATGCAAAGTCTCATCACCACTAAATAAACACGGGCTGTTTGCAGCTTGACACCCACGGCAATACTACACCTGTGCCTTTCATGGGCTTTCCTTTGATTTATTCTATTTGTTAGTCTACACGGTGGTATTATCCTACCGTGTAGGATAATATCGCATGTTAGCATGTTCGCAAAAAAATCGCCTGTTAGCAAAATAATAATAATAATAATAATAAATAAAGCAGTTGTAAGACAGCATCTCTGGGAATGAGAACAGAATTTAGGGGGGGAAAAAGTCAATGAGAAATTAAGCAGAAGGTTCTATTCCACGGAGCTGAAAGCAACGGCTGCCTCACATGCAGACTTCACAACTCCCAGCTGCTAAGACTTGCTTCCAGGAGGAAGCTTCAGTGGATCGAGAATGAAAAATAACTTCCTTCTCTCATCCTGCCATTATTCATCTACTTACTTTTGTCTTAAAAAGATTTCAAACCCTATTGGTTCATTTGTCAGCTGCTCTCTGAAAAACCGCCACCCTTCGTGATATCACGGCAAAAATTCTTTTTTCTTTTTAGCTGAAAATACCCCTGGGTAAGCAACACTTTTCCAGCGTGAGAAGAGAATCAAAAAAGATACAGCACGCAGGGACTTCCCTGGTGGCACAGTGGTTAAGAATCCACCTGCCAATGCAGGGGACACGGGTTTGAGCCCTGGTCCGGGAAGATCCCACATGCCGCGGAGCAACTAAGCCCGTGAGCCACAAACTACTGAGCCCATGTGCCACAACTACTGAAGCCCACGCGCCTAGAGCCCGTGCTCCACAACAAGAAAAGCCACCGCCATGAGAAGCGTGCGCACCGCAGCGAAGAGTAGCCCCCGCTCACCACAACTAGAGAAAGCCCGCATGCAGCAACGAAGACCCAACGCAGCCATAAATACATAAATAGATAGATAGATAGATAGAAAGAAAAGATACAGCATGCAAACCCGAGGCCACATTTGCAGACAGAGCCCCAGGGACACACTCTGTGCTCCTGGGAGAGGGAGGAGCCACATTCATGAGAAACTGCCTCTGGCGCCCCCGCCTCCAAGGGAAACAAGTTTGCACAGGTTCCTCTGCTCTGAACCAGCGGGGGCCACGGGCCGGCCTGGGCACTGACCTGCTCCGTCTCCACGAAGTTGGACACGTGGCCGTCGTCGTTCACGCCTCGGGTGTGGAAGCGAGCGCCGGCGCGCTCGCAGCTGATACGGGAGATGAGGCAGGCCTTGGCCTGCTTGTGAGAGGCGTACACCGTGCGCACGGCCACCACCCCGCAGATGGCCTTCAGCAGCCAGTCACGGCAGCGCACCTGGTGCCGCCGCAGGGGCACGTGCAACAGCTGGTTCCTGCAAAACAGAGCCCCACAGCGGCTCAGGCCGCCGCACATCCTCGAGGAAACACCGTGCCCAGAGCAAGTCGGGGAGGTGCCATGGGGCTGCTTTCCCGCACTGCACACCCCCCATGAACTCCACACTCGGGACACACAGCCCGGGACGTTCCTGTGCTTTAGAGACACGCCAAACGGCAGGGCCACGGAGACACGTGCAGCAGGAAAGGGCTAGGAGTCCTTTCCTGAAGCTACTCCCAGGCGTCAGTATCAGTGAATGGAATCCAGGTACAGGTGTGGGTCAGTCACAGGCCTTTCAGGGAATCTCAGAGAAGCCTCTGTTTACACTGGTGGCCTCTGCAGTTTTTGATAATAAATCCCATCAGTAAAAATTTAATCATGTTTTATGATGAAAGGATAGTGATAAGTGATAAACTGAAAAATCATAAAAATAATTAAAAATATGCATGCTTACATGTTTACTTATATTCAGATCCCACAAGGTGAATGTAATGAGAGCATTACAAAGCAATGGATAATAAATAAACGGGATGAGATGAACATAAAACCTAATGAAAGTTCTAGTACTTCCTCCCCATACCCAGTGGATTGTTCTGGGTCTCTGGCATCCACGATAACCATGGGGATAACAGCCAACGTTTATCAAGGGCACCGAGCACCGTTCTAAGTGCTTTGGGATGGATCAACTCACTTCATCCTGGAAACAGCCCTATGTACCAGGTGTTATCATTCACCCCATTTTACAGATGAAGAAACTGAGGCACAGAAGAGAAGTACTTGCCCAAGGTCACGGTGCCAGTAAGCGGCAGCGTGGAGTTGGAGCTCTGCTCTTCACCCCGAGCCTCTCCTGCTGAAGGCCCTACCTTGACAGCTGCACCTGTGCATGGCCACGCCCTGCTCTCATCTCTCGCTCGGCCTCCCCAGCGCCCACTGGCGCTTACCAAGCAGGTAAGTGGTTGCTCTGAGAAGTGGGGCTCGGAGGGTGTGCACGGGCCTCAGGCTTCTTCCGGGCTCCACACGGTTCACCCAGGGGACCCAAGCAGTGCCATTCTGAGGCCCCTAACACGCTCCCCAGGAGGCAGGAACCACCACAGGGTAGCAAGCTAATCTAGATCACAATGCCCTATTTGTTTAAAAAAGGCAGCACTGTTCCTGCCCTAAGCAGCTCTCTCATTTCTGGAGAAGGGTGCTGTGAGCTCTGACGTCTCTGGCGGCTTCTCCAAGTGGCAAGAAGCAGCCACTCCCTGCTCTCAGACCAGCCTCCCTGACGTGACCGCGTGGGCACTAAGGGACACCCTCCCCCGCAGGAGCAGGGCCGTGCCTGACCTCTCACACCAGGGAGCTGGTCTGCCTAAAGAATGATGAGCATGAAGCATTACTTTACAAAAACACCTTCCCCTCTTCTGAAACCCTCTCTAAAATTCAGATGATAAACCATCTATAGTAACCCACACATGAAATCAGCATCAAGGGAAGGCCTCCAGAATATTCCAGCGTCTTCCAGCCCCACAGCTATGGCTGCCATCAGTCACTAGGGGTCAGGAGAAGGAACCGTTTGCCAAACAGACAACTCTAAATAATCCTGTTTGTGGTCACACTGGCCTAACCCCCTGTGGGAGGACAGCTCATATCCTTGAAGGAAGAAACCCAAACCTATAAAGGAAAACAGCTTGCGTCTCCTTCCAGGACTGGATGGTACTAGGAAGCAACGATCGGTGGGGAACAGTAACCAGCCCAGAAAAATGCCTTCACCCTGCTGTACACCAGCCACGTTCAGCGTTGGCCCCATCTGACTCCAGATGTGGGTTCAGACCTTGAACACTGCACCCCAAATGGTGGGTTCAGGCCATCAAGCCCGTGACCACACAAGCTGGGGCTGACTCAGCTGTGGTCAGCTCCATGGGTGCCGCCCTGAGCCCAAACACCACGCCCTGGAGTGTGGGATGGCCCAGCAGCCTAGCACCCTCCAGAGCTCAAGACAGTCTAGTGTCCACGTGGGGCCTCCCCCTTCCCAAGCTTCTCTCAGCCTTCACTCTGTGATTCTCTGCTTTGTCTTCGTGGATCTCAAATCTCCAACCACAGAGCTGGCATCAGGAGGCCTGGAAAGAGCAGGTACAAAGGGCAATCCAGATTCTCCAGGCATCCAACAAACGTTACAGCCTCTGAGACCTCTAGCCTCTGCTCATCAGACAGTCCCAGCTGAAAATGAGCCCCCGGCCTGACAAAGACCCCTCGTAACCCACAGCCCCTGTGTCCCTGAGCTTGGCTGCCTTCAGGGGCACATGCACCTGCAAAATGGAACTAGTGATTCACAGACACACCATCCCCTGGGCCTGTTACTCAGAGTGTGGTCCTCAAACCAGCAGCACTGGCGTCACCATTGGCTCCTTGCTAGAAATGCCGAGTCTCGGGCCCCAGCCCAGCCCTGCTCAGTCAAAATCTGCATTTTAACAAGATCAGCAGGAGATTCACATGCTTGAAGTTTGAGCACGCATCTGCCCCCCAAACTCAACAAAACCAGAGAACCTAAGAAGATTTGGTGGGGCAGGGAGTATGGGGACACATGGAAGGACAGGGTGAAACCCCTTTCTCCAAATGGAAGTCAGGAATTCACTTGTGGGAGTCCCAAGCACCAAGGTAAGTACACTTATCTGGTGGTGGAAACCTATGACCTCCTTTGTTTGGGTAAGGGAGGGATGCATAAATAAAGGGCACAAAGAAGCCTCATCAGTCCTGACTCAGGGCTAGAAACTGGTGTTGCCCCAAAGGCCAACACTGGAATCTAGGAACGCCTCATTATGTGAGGTGTATTGGAACAATATCTACAGCAGGATTTTCATCACTTTTGCTTCTGACTCTCATCTCATCTCATCTCATCTGGTAAATCTGAGGGGAACAGCTCCATTGCATGTGAATCACTGTACCCACCGGCTCTTTCACAGGACTGGTGAGGGTCATGACCCCTGGAGCACAAAAAGGGAGATAATTTACATATTTATAGGGTCATCCACACCTAGCTAGTCCCTGAAGGAGCGCCCAGATGACCCTAAACATACAGAAACCCAACCACTCTTGCCTGGGCTTCAGGTCTGTCTTATCACACTACTGCACACCACCTTGGCAGGATGACTCAGTTTTGCCGTTGATACAACTGGTTTGGCTTTGTGATTAACAGCATGGGATCTGGAGCCAGATGCCTGGGTTCAAATTCCCTCTGTTATTCAAGCCTCTGTCTCCTTACCTGTAAAATGGGGATAACAGACCCTACCTCATTGGTTACTATGCGGATTATGTGAGTTATGACCCCCAGAGAACTTAGAACAGTGCTTTATAAATGTCGGTGGTAAATGTCTGTACGCTGGAGGATAACCAGGAGAACTGAGGGGACCAGGGGCCAGGGAAGCACTGAGCACAGCCCAGGCACTTAGGAGAAACCGGCAGATGCTGGCACTTATGCTCTTTATTTATGGAGCAGATTTTCCTTCCTAAATCTGCATTAAACCATGTTGAACACCCTCCCTGACCCCTGGTGGGGAGTGGGGCTTGTTTTCCTCTCATTGTGCGGAGAGTGAGCGGGCACAGATCACAGCTCTCATAGGTGACCCACATGCCGGGGGTGATGCAAAGTAGAGATCAAGGATGCAGGCGCCCATCAGAGCCCGCCCTCCATGTAAGCTGGGGGCAGGAGAGTCCGGGCCCCAGGGCCTCACCAGAAGAAGGAGTTGCCCCACTCGGAGCTGTCATCGCCCTGTTTCTGTGCCCGGACAGTGAGGTCAAAGCAAGACCCATCATTGGGCCACGAGAAATAGAAGACCCCTGAGTTGAGGATCTTCCTCAAGGCTGTGAGGCGGTCCTCCTCCTTGGCCTCTTCCTGAAGTGGGTAAAAGTCGGTGGCGGTGATTTTGTAGATTTCGGCCTCTGGAACTCTGCCCACAGATGTGCAGCCCGTCACCAAAACCAGGAAGCTCAGGGAGGTGCCACCTGGAAGGGAGTGAGACATGGGGGCTGAGGATCACGGGCGGTAGAGCGGCGGGTGATGGGCAGCCGGGCTTTCAGCTGCAACCACGCAACTTCCTGTTCTCGCCTTCGCATCCCCCAGACCTCGCCTTCCTAAACTCCGTGGCTCAGGGGTCCGCCCTGTCACCTGAGCCTGAAGCCTGGAGCCGTGGTTCCAGAGCCCGGCTCCTGTCCAGCAGCGGCAGTGTCACCTGCAGCCTGTTAGAAATGTGAATTCTCGGCACCACCCAGGCCTCTGGGGCCGGGCCAGCAGGCTGCGCTTACCAAGCCCAGGTGGTCCCGCTGCCCTCCAGAGTCTAAGGATATGCCTGCCTGGAGCCTTCCCAGCCCCACACCTCAAGCCTCTCAAATCCACCCTCCCCACGAGTCCTCAGGGCCCCAGCCGGAGTCAGTCCTCCAAGCTCCATCGCTGCAGCGGCCTCCCAAACCCACTTGATCGCAGACCTCCCTCCTTTGCTGAAATCCTTCCAGGCTCCCACTTGCCCACAGGGCTGAAGTGGGAACATCTGGGACCTCCGAGCCGCCCCTGCCCACCTCCTGCCCCTTCCCACACACAGCGCCCAGGGTCCAGCAGCTTTTACAGGCCGTCTCTGCAGCTCCTCAGATGCGCCCTTGCACCCCTGGGCCTCTGCCAGCGAGGCCTTCCTCAGCTCCCTCCCCAGTCACCTTCCCACCCTCAGCCTCTAGACCAGCAAGAGCCTTCCCAACGCCTCTACCCAGCCCCATTCCCAGGAGAACTCCTCTCCACCCTTCTGGGGTCAGGTCGGCAGCACCTCCTCCAGGGAGGCTTCCCTGCTCTCCCAAGACACTGCTAGGTGTCCCTTCTAAGGGCTGAGTGGTAGCCCTCGTCACACACAAAGCTAACAGCCTCCTTCCCTGCGTGTGTCCCCCAGTAGATTGGGGGTTCCTTAGGGGCAGGGCTCTGTTTGGTTGTCATATCCCAGCATCTCATCCTGGCATTGCATACGGCAAGTGTTTGATGAACACTTCCTACATAGGCCAATGAGAGAGCAGCTCGAGCCTCCCCTCCCCCGGTGAAAGGTTACCCCAACCAGTGCGGACCCCACTGCCAGGAGGAGGATACACCCCTCTCCGGGGATGCCACCACACCATCCGTGGCTGTTTTCTGTTCCAAGGCAATGCTTTACTCTGGGGACACTGGGGACACTGCCCCATAGTCCTCTTTTCCAGGAGAAGGCCCAGGAGATAACTTGGGTAACTAGCCTTTAGGGGCTGGTGTGATTCTGGTCCAGAGCACACTCCTCCCATCTTACTGAGGTTTAAAGGACCCGATTCCACCAAGATCTACTCCAAATGTTCAGTGGTCATTATCTGGAGCGATGGTAGTCAGCGTCCTTAGACCTCTGGACACTTTGCTGAGACCCCTAAGACTACCAATTCCACTGCTCACTTATGCTGGACTCCTTCCTCACACTGAATGGGAAGGAGTCCTGCTGGGGGTCGGGTAACATCTGGTTTTTATTAAAGAATGCTTCATTTGATAAATAGGTCGCCACTCGTACCAGGCCTACGGGGGTTGGGGTCACATACAACAGGCAACCATACTGGCTCGTAGCCCACATCTCCAGTCACATGATCAGGAAATCATTTTGAAACAACAAGAATAAGGCAGTTATGCTGTGGACAGTGACAGGTGTCAGGGGGCTGAGTTTCTTAAGTAGAACAGGCGTCGTTTCTGGAAGACAGGTGGGGTTTATGTGGGGGTGACATCCTCAAATTTCAGCCTGACAAATACAAATACTACCTCAGCCTGTGCCAGTACCAATGCCCAGGCATTCCATCTGCCTCTTCCGATGGGCTCAGCACGGGGTGAAGCAGAGTTCGAGAACTGTCCCCTCGCAGTGGCCAGAGGACAGCCCGGTGGTCTAGGCTGCGAGCCCAAGATCAGACTCTGGAGGGGGCGGGTTCCAGGGGAGGCGTGGGAAATTCTACTTCATACCTCTCCATCCGAGTCGTGAAGTGGGCTTCTGGCACCACTTCCTCAACAGCCTCTGCGTCGGGGGACCGAGTCCCTGGCAGGAGTTCCAGGGCGCTCCGAAGGCAGCACGCACTTCCCGCACAGGGCAGTGGCCCGGGGGAGGCGTGGGGCGGGCGTGCAGCTGCAGGCATGAAAAGGCTCTTGAAATATATGAGAGCAAAGGGAAGGGGCCGCCGCCACCGAGGCATCGGGCTCCCGAGTCCTGGGACGAGGGGCTCAGGAGAGGGTGAAGAGTAAGAAGAGCCACCACGTGGGAGCACGTTGGAAGCAGATGCTTTAGTGACAGTTAATCCTGAGGGCGATGCTTACCGTGTGCCAGGCACCATTCCACAAACTTCCTCCCAGCACCCCCATTAGGGAGGTACCATTTGTAGCCCCATTCAAAGGAAGGGAGACAGGGGCACAGGGAGGGTGAGTAGCCTGCCCGAGGTGGCACAGCAGGGAGGTGGGATTCGAATCCACTTTCTCGCTATCCCACCCGGGCAAGTTACTCAAGCCAAGTCTGGTTCCAGAGCCGGTGCTCTTAACCATGTCCTTGCAGAAGGACGGCCAAGCTGCCTACCAGCGCTGCTATTTTACACAAGAGACTGTCCCCGGGGAGCTGAATCACCCGCCCAGTGCACAGCTGGTCTGTGTTGGACCAAGATGCAAACGTGGGTCTCACCTTGGCCCAGGCTCCATCTAGCCATAAGGTCCAGCAGCCTTCAACAGCTTCCGCTGTTGTCTAAGAATTGTGGCTGACCAATGCTCTAGCTCATTTTCAAATTGACACCAGAAGTGTTCATTATTAGTTTAAATGGTTGTGAGTGATATATTTTCCAGCATGTGCTAAATACTGACATGTAAAAGTAAAACCGTTGTGGGCCTCTTTACCAGCATCCAGTGGAATCTAGATGGTGATTCACACTCATCATCACCTATTGTTTAAAGGAATCCATGAACAAGATCTTCTTTAACAGATGGGATTTTTTTCTCCTATTTCCAGTCCACTTTCCCCACAGAACTTCATCCTAATGTAACATTTTGTGCTTCACCTGATCATATTGTACAGCAATTGGATTCCGAAGCTCCAAGTCTCTAAAAAGAGTTTCTTCTGGCTTGAGTTATCACTGCAATGATTTTTAGTACATGATTGGTCAAACAATGTAAACAAAACATTTTTGTTAAATAATTGTTTAATAGAAAAAGTAAAGATTTGTTGGAAAGGCTTCTCTTAATGGGATGGATGGGACTTAACAGTTCATGGATAAATATTATTTATTGATGGAATGAAACTATCAATAGATTTTATATCAATTCTAGTTCTATTTTCCATTTTTATAGCAGTGAACACTAAGAGACCTCGTTTACATTAAAAAATAGGTGGGAACAGAAAGGGCTTCATTATAGAAATGTCACTCAACCCTTCAAAATCCTTCTGAGCTACACATTACGAAAAAAGAAATCACAATAATCTATCAACAAAATTACTGTTAATGCTGTCAGCTGATGCCCCAATTACTTCTTCCATTTTGTGGAAAGCAAACAATTGACTATCATCTGGCTTGTCAACAAATTTGTTACCTAGTCACTGAGGTGACTGACTTCCTCAACGGCTGACAGTATTCTGAACTGTCCCTTTGTCTGGCATCCTAGAGGCATTTACTTCTGAAGCAGCCCACCACGATGAGGCAGGGGAAAGGTAAGAGGGCAGACAGGTGGTTGTGGATGCAACAGAGAGGGTGAGAAACCAGCCCCTCATCACAAGACATTTTTAGGCAAACCGAATACTGGAAGGAGTGGAGGGCTTGGAAACTGTTCTCCTCAGATCTAACCACGTCCTGCACCGTGGACAGTCTCTGTGACCCCCAGAAGAACAGCCCTAGGCCTCCGTCCCTCCAGGAGGGGGACCTGCCTGGCCTGCTCAGCCTGGCAGGGGTCACTCCAGCCCTGGCATCACCCCATCTACCCATCTGTGTAACAGCCCCTGTGCTCTCATGCACTGCAGGAGACAGGGGTTGGGGGTGGTACCGTGAGGATGGTGTTAGCCTGCGATCCCACACGGAAGGCATCTCTAGGGGTAAAAGTGAGGCCGGTGGGACGCGCCACCCCCCCCCCACCCCAGTGTGTGAGAAATCCCCTCTGCCGTCACCTTGAGCATGGGATCCAAGCTGTGCTTCCAGTAACCCAGGATCAATTTTCTCACGGCCCAGAAGTAAACTGGGCCTGGGACGGGGGTGGGGATGTCTCAGAAGTCATTAGTCAAGGCTGAGTCCAAGGGCTTGAAACCAGTTAGGGCCTTGTAGCAAGGCAAAGACAAAAGCCAGGCTGGCCTTGGCCTCAGAAGACGGGGCTCTGAGCTCTGCACGCCTCCCATGGCCTCTGGGGCCTCAGACAAGTCCCAGGCCCTCTCTGGGCACCAGATGGGCTCCCCGTCCCTTCCAGCTCCAACACTCTGGTTCCAGCGCTCTGGCCCAAGCAAGACCATGCCTGGGTGAGAGGTTGCCGGCCAGAGTCAGGTGAGGAGGGGGTGAGGGCAAGAAATGGGTCACAGGCCAAAAAGACACGCCACAACCAGAAGAGGTCACACCCGCACACAGAGGCAGCCTGAGTGTGCAGCGTGGGGCAACGGAATGCAACCAACTCGATAGATATACTTGTTCACGGGGACAGGGCTTCAGTTTGGGAAGATGGAAAACGTTCAAGAGACGGATGGTGGTGATGGTTGCACAACAATGTGAATGCCACTGACCTGTACGCTTAAAACTGCTTAAAATGGTAAATTTCATCTTATGTATATTTTACCACAATTTAAAAAAGCCTCCAAAACCTCAATATCAATGTAGAAATCCTCTCCCTCAAAACCCTGCTCCAAGTCAGAGCTGCCCAGGAGAAACCCCGACCCCTGCAGTGCCAGGGTCCGAGCCTCATCTGTGGCCACCTGTCGCCCATCATCTGGCTGGGAAGGGCGGGCGCTGGAGTCACGATGAGTCAGGGGCAGACACAATGGTTCATTCAGGGACGATGCTGGGCATTTCTGTGTTGGGTTTTCTCTGTGTTCGCTCGGCCTTGGAGTTCTCTCCCCAGCCAGGTGCGTACTGATCTCAACCCTGGGTGCCTACAAACTGTCTTACCTACTCGTCTGCTGGTAGAGGATACTCTCAGGTCCGTGAACATGGGACTTAGGGAGCCTAGGCTTCCCCAGCTGTGAAGTGATGAGCTGTGGCCAAAGGAGCCCGGAGCTCCCGCCCCTGCCCCTTACCAACGAGCTCAGAATTCTAATTATCTGTATCCACCTGCTCATCTCAAGTACCTCTTTACCCTTCCCTGCCAAGAAGATGAGAGCAGTGCAGGCAACGGTGTGCTGGCAGCTTTCACCAGCTCCCGGGAGCCAGCTGTGCACATCACACCCCAATTCCACACTGGCCTGAAGTCAGCCACGGTGGGTGCATTTACACCACAGAAATTGGCAAACGCGACCTGTCAGGGATTTCCCCCCAGAGAGCTGGAAGTCAAACAGCGGTACAGCACACCACTGGGTATAAGTATTAAAATAAATTATTACAACTGACGGCCATCCCCTTTCAAGACTTGCTGGAGGACACTGCCTTCCCCGAATCTCAAAGGCTCAGAGAGACTCAAAATTCCCTCTCCAGAGACGTTCCATTCTGCGGTGACTGCCCAGAGAAGTCAGCCCTCGGCTGGCCTGTGCAGACTAACCACCACCAGCAGTCATCGACCTGAAGGCACTCAGCCTGGGCCACACACCTAGTTCTCCCAGAAAGACCCACCCCCTGCAGGACAGCCTCCCCCAACATTCAGTACCCAAGTTCAGTCCATGTTCATTCTCTCACATAAGGCCCTTCAGAACTATGTAAGATAGACTTGAGGCAGTTTTCCTGCTTTTAGAGGAAATTAGAGATTAAATTAACTCAGGTCAGTCTGTTGAGAAGCCGAAACTAGATTTGAGGAGGGCTGCCTGGCGGAAGGTTTACAGGACTGGCATGTACAGTTTCACAGGCTGTGCACTGCACAACTCCAGGAGACGCAATTCGTGAGAGACCTCAATTTCTTCAACCCCTGAGGCTATGAAATAGGGAGGCCTTGAGAGCTTAGGTGAAAAGGGAGTTAAATCCCTATAATCATTGGGATAAATTCTTTCCATAGCTATACTCTCACTTTCTATGCTTTGTACTGTCTATGTGTCAGGAAGCCCAGCTCCGGGGCTTATTGGGGGGCTCCACCCCCTTCCTGCTGCCATTTCAGAGAGGAAGGAGGGCCTTTGGCTTCTCCACGAAAATCTACGAACCTGTATATGTTTCTTACTTTCTAACATAAAAGGCTATTTTCACTGAGGTAGATTGAAACTGAACAACTGCCCCAAGTTAAGAGCCTGAGGGGAAGTCTCTTTGTACAGAGGCCTTCAGCCTAAGGAAATCAAAAGGGGCGGCCGACTCCCACTCGGGCTGGTTGTCTCGGGAGCAAATGAAAGTTGGAATTTCACTCTGTGCTGCTGACACCCTCCACAGGTGGGGAAAAAAACAAAACAGACCATAGTCCTGGGGTGGGGCCTTGCAGTGGGAAAAGAAATTCAAGTTAAAGCCGAACACTCCTCAGTGCAGCCAAACGGAATTTGAAAAACTCGATGACAAGGCCCAATCCTTCCATCCTTCAGATACCCTGGGCACTTTCAGAAACGTGTTGAGAAAGGCCAAATAATCCTGACATTCCAAAAGTCAAACGCACTCTCACTATGCTCAGGGAGCCTTCACAGCCCACCCTGCAGGGTGACACTGGTGGGCAGGCCTGAGGGTACTCAGAGGACACCAGAAATGGGGGCTGGGGACCAGAGGCTGTGCTCACTCACCCCTCAGGGGAGGGTGGAGGGCTGCAGGCGGGGAGGAGGGCCTTGTCCAGGGCAGCTTTAGGAGTTGGTCACCTCTCTCCACTCCCTGCCCCGGGATAAGCCTGCTGCAGCTGGGCACCCGCAGACACCCTGGCTCACTCTGACAATGTCTCTGGGGGCTGCCACCCTTCCCAGTTAGGACCAGTTCCCTGGACCTGATCTCAAATCATAGCCCAGGAAGAAAAGCTTTGCCCTGGGATGTGGGGAAGGTACTGCTTTCCTGGCCTTGAAATCTCAGCCTTTCTGCTGCTTCCAGGACAGAACAGCCTGGTGGTTGAAGGAAGCCCCTGCAGCCAGAAAGTAAGAGTTTAAAACCCAGTCGCCACTTGAGGACTGCCCGACTTTGGGCTAGTGACATATGAGAAATGGACCATTAATTTATGTACAAGAAGAATGTTGCCAAGTATAACTAAGATGCCAACAACTGTAACATATCTTAAATGTCCAGGTGTTGTAATATAAAACATGTGTCACAGAATAGATGGAATCCAACCCTTAGGCTCTCTGCCAGTAACAGTCCCTACCTCACAGGTTGTTGGGAGAGCTGCGTTAATAAATTAAAACAGTTAAAACGGTGCTAGCACAGAGTAGGCACCATGTAAGGTTAGCTGTCATCCTCATATCCTCGTGACTGAGGAAAGGCCACAGGAATTTTTCATAACCTCAGAAAAAAAACTGCTGCAGGGGAAAAAAATCTATAGAAACCCTTGGCAGGGAGCACATCTTCATGAAAAAAGCAAGGGTCTGGAGGCAGCTAATCCAGGTTTGAATCCTACCTAAGCTTCTCAGGCAAGTTTCTTTTACCCTCTGAGTCTGTTTCCTTTACTGAAAACGAGGATAAAGATACCGTATCCCACTGACTTGTTTTTAGGATTAAAGAATCTAATGTATACTTAGCCATTGGCACAAAATAGACATTTAATAAATGCATTTTGTCATGTGGGTACCGAATGCTTTTCCTAAACACTATTGGGAGATGATCAATGTCATCATCATAGTTCAGAAAAAAAAAATCCCACTAAAGAAAAGACCAGAAAAGTAATGGCAAACAACAGGGCTCTTCTGTCAGCTTTCAAAATCCTCGATCCAGGAAAACAGCTGCTCCGTGGATGTGGAAATGCACGCGCTCAACTCGGGAAGAGCCTGCGTTTGGTAAACTCACAGCCTGCTCTGGTCTTGGCCCCATAAGTCCTCGGGGACACTCAGCCGTAAATTAGGCAGCTGAGAGGGGAGGAAGGACACGGGGGCTGCAGCCCCAGAAGTGCACCAGGGCTCCCAAGAGGTCCAGGAGCGCAGAGGTGAGCCAGGGGTCCCACACGGAGGCGGTGACACCCCACCCCAGCCTACGGCTCAGCCCCTCGAGTGTCACACCGAGCAGGATGCCCACTTGCTCCTGTGATTCTCTGTCCCTTCTAGTCACACTACGCAGCCCAGGTCTGAAGCTCTTTCCCTTGTTCTCGCTCACACCCACCCTTGGTGCCCGACGGTCAGGTGCTGGTGGCTTCTCTCTCCTTGCCAACAACGCGCCGTCCCAGCCCCTCTCCCCCAAGACACACCCAGCAAGTCCAGGGGCTCCGGGCCTCTGACCGCCACCCCATCTGGAACACAGATCTCTTGTAAACAACAAACAAGCCCCTGGGTTGACCCCTCCACCTCCAGACCAGGCCGGAAAACCTTAGATCCTGGTGGGCACACGATGAAGGTGAGCTTCCTCTGCATCCAGGGCAGGAAGCAGCACTGGCAGGTGAGGACCAGGCTGCGCTCACCTGGACCTCCTCCCCAGCCCAGAGGAGCTGGCTCAGCGAAAGAAACATTTGAAAAGATGATAACAGTTAAAATAAAACGCCTAAATCCCACAGTCTTTCCACACTAACGTAAGAGAGGCTCTGCCCGGCACCAGAAATCTATCTAGCCAGGGGGGTCTGACAGCCGCTGCCCCTCGGAGTGGGTACTCACCGGACTTCAACCTGAGCTCCCCCAGGCAGCCGTAAGCATCAGTGAGCTTTCCATACTGGCCTTTAATGACCTCCTTTTCTTCGGGAGCTGGGGAAGAAACACAGCACAGACAGCGTCAGCCGAGCCTCCTGTTGCAGTTCATTCACTGCAGCTTCCAGTGCAGCTCCCACCCACTCGCAAAAGAAAACGCAGAGACAATAGCTCGGCCCCAAGTAATATTTGTGGAGGTTTGAGGATCAGCAAATCACTGAGCTGCAGTAACTTAGACCTTCCCACCAAAAGCTTGCTCTGTGGAAGCTCCAACAGCTGCCTGCGGGCTGGAGAGCCAGAGGGGAGTCCCCGGCTGGCAGAGGTGTGAGGGTTCGAGCCCAGGGGCAGTTGCTGCAGGCCGGCCCCGTCCCTCTGCACCACAGTCCACATGCTCAGAGACAGCAGTGAGTCACTGCTCCCTGATGGGGAGGACCTTCCTTCTTAACTATCGTCCACTGGAGGCTGCCCCCAGGGACCAGCTAACACGTGGGGGCTGAGCAGGAGGCCTGGGGGCAGTGAATCCCAAGGCAGGCTGATGAACAGAGGCCCCGGGTCTTCAGCAGTTACTGGAAACGCCCAGGGCGAGACCCAGGCTGGTGCAAAAGCAAAGGAAGAAAAACTGACAGAGAAAGACTGTTAGAAGCAGGGAGCCCTTGACCTTGACGATGATGCCACAGACGCCATCGGAGATGGCGCTGGCTGTTACAGGGGCCAGGCCTTTGTACCCCTTTCTCAGAAAAATGTTTCTAAATGCACAGAACAAAACATAAACCTGGATGAATCCTCAAACAAGGACCTGGCAAATACCATTAGGGAGACTTACTAGGGAAGCAGTCACTCAGCCTCAACTGAATTCATCTACTGAGTTGGCCAAAAAGTCCGTTCGGGCTTTTCCATAACATGAAAACCCAAACGGACTTTTTGGCCAATCCAATAACACAAGGGCTCTCCATCTGGGGAGACAGGGGAAGGCCTGGGCAGATACCGGAGCTTCACGGATAGCTTCTGGGGGAATCTGTATGATCTCTAAAATCGTACGCAAAATTTTTGATGTATATTTTTATGAGGCTAAGATCTATAATTTTCATCAGAATCTCCAAGGAGTTATATGGTTAAGTTATATGGTTAAGAACCAGTTTAATAAATGACATTTTCCTCCAACAGTCGTGTGAATTCTTCTAATTGATTAGGGGTTTTTTTGGTGGTGCGGGGGGGGATCAGGGAGAAGAGTAACCTGAAGGTAGTTACCATAGCCCTGCCGACTCCATCGACTTGCCTCAGAGGGTGCGGGACGGCTGGGAGGCGGTGGTATATGTATTAGTCTCCACCGCTGCGGTAACAAATGACCGACCACAGACTCAGGGGCCCAAGACAACACAAATTTGTGATCTTATAATTCTGCTTGTCCGAAGTCTCTGAAATGGGTTTCACTGGGTTAAAATCAAGATGTCAAAAGGATGGGGTTGCTTCTGGAGGCCCTAGAGAAGAAGCCATTTCCCTGCCTGTTCCAGCTTCTAGAGTCACCTGCATCCTTTGGCTCCTGGCTGCTTTCTCACTCTCTGAAGCCAGCAATCGCATCACCCTGATCTCTGCTTCCATCTTCATACTTCATTCTCTCTCCTTCTCCTGCCTCCCTCTTCCATCTGTTAAGGACCGTTGTGAGTACACTGGGCCCCCAGATAACCCCAAACAATCTCCCAACTCAAGGCCCTCAACTTAATCACATCTGCAAAGCCCCTTCTGCCACGTGGGGTAACATTCACAGGAACTGGGGATTAGGATGTGGACATCCGAGGGGCCCCAGATGGATACAACCCAGTTCCTGGAGCCCATGGGTCTTTAGCTCCCACGCTGATGATAATGAGGACGCGGCACCCTCTCCATCCCCGGGTCTGCTCTCTGCCCAGGGTGGTGACAAACCCGCCATTAAGGGACGGGCCCTGTGCCCTGTGCCATGGAGCCCTCCTGGAAGTGGCCTGCTCCCTGCTCTAGGACAGGTGAAGCTCTAGGACAGGTAAAGCCTGTGAAATCCCAACCCCACAGGTGGAAGCGAACTGCCCCCTGCAGGCCCTGTTCAGGGCCACACATGGTGTCTCCCAGTCTAACCAGGGAGCGGTAAACAGGAAGCTCCTGGTCCTCACCTCGGTGGACAAGTTGCTCAATGCAAGAGAATAATTCTGACATGAAGAAGTCATATTTTAACCCTCAGAGCTTTACAAAGCCTTTGAACAGAACCCTGAAGCCGGAGTAGCATCTAGGTCTCACTTTGCTGACCCTAAAACAAGGCGGTCTTTGTGCATTCATGCACCTCTGCAAATAGACCCGCCCGAATAAACAAAACCCCGGGAAACTGCCAGCCAAAGTAATGTGGTCAAATCCACACATCAGAGGTGGGAACAGGGCTTCAGGAGAAGCTGTGGAAACAGACTGACCCCTTGCCCTGCTGGATCACAGAGGACAAGCCCACACACCACGTCCCCCGCCCCCGCGCCGGGAAAATTAAACAAACACAAACAAAAACGACTTTTCATCCTATTTTAAAAACAAACAAGCACAACACCACGGGGCCACTTTGCCCCATTCGAATCCTGTAAATGATTGACTCCTGAATATATAATCAACACCATCATCCCCGACGTTCACACGTGCTAACTCACGGCAGGTCACGACCTTATGCACGTGACAGCCTTGGGAGAAGATGCTCTTGCTCCACCACAAACAGACTGATGGTAAACAAACCAGGTGGCCTAAAACATCGAAACTTCCTCAGCTCTCGGTTCTGGGGCCTGGAAGTCTGGAAACAAGGTGTCAGCGGGCCACACTTCCTCTGAAGGCCCCAGGGGAGGGTCCTCCCGCCTTGTCCTGGCTTGTGGCGGTGGCCATCGATCTTGGCCTTCCTCGGCTTGCAGCTGCGTCACTCCAACCCCTGCCTGCATCGTCACGTGGCTGTCTTCTCCCTGTGTGGCTCTGTGTCTCTCTCCTCTTGTAAGGACACCCATCGCACCGGATTTGGGGCCCCCTCCAGGATGACCTCAACTCAACCTAACTAATTACACCTGCAATGACCCTATTTCCAAATAAGGTCACATTCCGGGGTACCCCCTCTTTTTGTTTTTTTTTTTTTTTTGCGGTACGCGGGCCTCTCACTGCTGCGGCCTCTCCCGTTGCGGAGCACAGGCTCCGGACGTGCAGGCTCAGCGGCCATGGCTCACGGGCCCAGCCGCTCCGCGGCACGTGGTATCTTCCCGGACCGGGGCACGAACCCGTGTCCCCCACATGGGCAGGCGGACTCCCAACCACTGCGCCACCAGGAAGCCCCGGGGTACCCTCTTAAAGCCTAGACTCCCGGCAAACCGTCTCTCCTTTTCTCCACGCCCTCCTCTCCGAGGCCCCTTCTGACCCCTGCAATGTGGAAGCAGGATGCGTCCCATCCCTGTGACGCAGGCCCACCTCCAGCACTCCCAGAGGCCTGGCCTCCCGGGCAGCCTGCTCCGAAACTGCCCAACATGCCACCTGCCCCAAATAACTGTTTCCTCACTTAGTGTCCAAGGAAGAAGAAATCCATTTTGCTCTTCAAAAGGGAGCTCACAAATCAAGTATGTACAAGCCCTCAGGCAGGTAATGAATGAATGAAGCTGCTGGAGGGGCCATGGGCGACCAGAGGACACGCGCCCCTTCTGATGGGGGCACACGGTCCGTTCCCACCCTTTTACCCTAGGAGGACAGGCCAGCCCAGTGCCAGCAAGCCTCCAGGTTTTCAAGAGAAGTAGGATACTTCTGACTTTTCAGTGCTGGCAACCAGTCCAGATTTATTTTAAGCATCGTGTGGGCCGCACACCTCTGCAGACCGTATTTGATCTGCCCGTTGGCAACTTCTGTCCTTCCTTACTTAATGTCTCAAAAATAGACTGTGCCTGTTTTCCACACTTCTTTGCATTTCCGGTAGGTTTTTCCATGTGAGAATGTTTTTGCTTCCCCCACCCACATCCCCCTCCCCCCCGCCACTGGCCATGACTTTCCAGAAAGTCCTCTCGTTTACACTCCCACCTTCGTCCTCGTCCACCTCCTGCCCAGGGATTCAGCCGTTCATTCAGTGGGCATGTATCTGAGAGCCAAATGCGGCTGGCACTGTCCCAGGCACAGGGACCCAGCAGGGATCCAAACAGACCTAAATCCACCTACACCAGAGTCAGCCGAGGCAGACACTGGGCAGTGGCAAAGAAGGGACACATGTCATGAACAATGAGTGATGACCGTGGAGGCCAACCCGCTGGGGCTGGGAGCCGGGAGCTGTGGCACTGACGAGGCTGCCGCAAAGGTGGTGGAGCGGCAGCAC